>NC_051188.1:29119793-29390196 GCF_015220075.1 Falco rusticolus
CGTTCTAATGGAACACCATAAGACTCTCCCTCCACCACCGCATTGCAATATGGGTGAAAAAAGGCAACCACAATGGCCGCTTCCCATCTTCTCCTGCTGAAGTCAACTGTTTTTTTCCTTTGTTCCACAGCCGTATTCCCCACAGCAGTACCACCAAGCAGACACATAAAATTCCACTTAGAAATAATGCAGGGATTAACAATGAGCACAGCAATCTGAAACAAGCCAGAATTTTAAAATACAAAACTGCTTTGAAAAAATATGTACAAAATTGAGAGAGAAGGGCTTACAGGTAGAGTTACAGGAGTTCAACAATTTCTTGAGTTCTCATCTCAGAAATCATAAACATCCCTGTATCATTTCAACAATTACAAAAAAAAAAAAAAATCACTGTTCTATACTGTTTAGCCAAATTTTTTCCGTACTGTTACTTCACAATAATTTACTGTTGTTTACTCACGCCATGTATCTATGTGCCATATACACTATAAAGGTTGCACGTCCTTACCAATGTGGCAAAATGCAACTAGCAAAGTGATTTCTAAACAGATTTGTAAGAGTTTTCTTCGGTCCCAGCTCATGTTTAGCCTATTAGCATGAACTGCTTTGGTGCAGAGCTACTTGAGCCAGCCTGCAGTGCATGTCCCAGAACCTGCATTTTCATCCCCCCTGAGATTTGAAGATGCATGTCAATTGTCCAGAAAAGCTCTGAGCAGTTTCCGTTTAGAGACACCTGCTTCCTCAGATCTCTGAAGCACTCTCTGACAGGGGAATTCCCTTTGCAGACCACCACCTCCCCGCACAGCTCTCCTAACCCACGAACGGTGTCTCTCTTCTTGGCCTACACAGCCTAACAGGCAACAGAGCCCGGTTTCTGATGCTGTGCTACCGTTACGATAAACACCATTTACTCGACATTAAAGGAGCTGCCCGCGGCGAGCCACGCGTCACGACTGACACGTAAGATAACATTCCTTTCGGGATGAAGCGGAAAAGCAACATTAACCCATCTGAGGCCGGCGGCTGGGCGAGAAGCAGCCGGGCAGGGTCCTGTCCCATTTCGCCCTGCCCGGAGGCCTCCGCTCCTCAAGGGGGTACGGCGGGGCGGGGCGGGAGCGCGAAGCCCAGGCAGGCTCGGGGGGGTCGGGGGAGCGCGGTTGCGGCTTGGCAGGGGGCCACAGAGGCACGGGGTCTCCTTCTCCCCTCCCCCGCCAGAACGCCCCGCCCCCACACTGCCGCCCTCGCACCCCCGGTACCTGATCAGCCCACAGACACAACCCTCCCGCCACCATCTTGGATAACGCCACGACACCTTTCCGCCGGAAAGGGCGGTACCCGGCTGCGCGGGGGCGGGGCCAAGCTGGTATTGCCTCCCTCTCATTGGGTCCGGTGGGAGATAGACGGAGGGGAGGGGAACGGGGGAGGGGCTAAGCAGAGGCACCGCCCCGCCGTGTGGGAGGGAGCGGCGAGCGGGGCGCGGCCGTGCCTGAGGGGATGGGAGGGGCGCGAATTGCGCGGGCTGGCGGCGCCCCGGGGCGGGAGCGAGGCTGGCACCGCCCCCGCCACCTCCCCCGCCGCCGCCGCCGCTGCTGCCTGGCCTCAGGGGGCGCCGCCTCCGCGCGGGAGCCAGGGCCCGGCCGCCGGGCGGGGCAGCGCGAAGTGCGGGCGCCGCGGGGTGTGAGGGGGCAGAGGCCTCCCCGGGACAGGGCGTTCTTCTGCGTCCACCACGTGCAGATTGTGTCTCGGTAAATAGTGGCCCTTACTTCGGCCAGAGGAGGGTGGTGTTCTGTGTCCCGTCCTCCCGCCCTGCTTTAATCTCCCGTTTGTAAGTGAATCCCTCTTCATGGAGGAGCACCTGTCAGGCAGGGTGTCCGGATCTCCATGAACACGCTCACTGGGAACAATTTCCACTGGAGAATGTCCAGGCTGTCTCTGGCTAATACATGCTGTCTCCCATTTTATCTTGATTGGGGATTATATGCACAGACCAGAGGACTAGTGTAGAGACGTGACTAAACAGAGCTGTTTTTCAAAATGCCACTAATGATGTGTCGTGTCGGCGAACAGCAAGGCTTGTATTTCTAAAATGGCTTCCCCTGGAACAATGTAGGAAACTCCTGCTCTCCCAGATGCTGGGAGGTGTTGAGTGAAAATACCAGACTGTAGGTGAGGAGGGGCTTAGGCAAAATAGGCCAAAACATTTCTGATCTGTCACATCACTCAGTGCTTTTTTCCCCCACCACATTCTCCATTTAAAAAATAATAAAATGCTTTATGCGGCAGATTTGATACAAATAACTCAGTCTCCATTCTCTTGCAGAGTTGAGTTTGTCCAAAATTTGAGGGCATTTTGAGCCCTGTTTCTTTGAACTGGGCCTTTTCAGAACCTGTGATCTTTCAGCCTCTTAAGAGATCAGCATGATCTCTTTCATGTCATAGCCACCTGTGCATTTTGAGGTCTTGAAGCTGTTAAGAATGTTTATGAAGGTCGTCCTGTCTTCTTTGGCAGAAGAGTGCTGGTTGGAAAATGTTGGATCATTAGTTTATGTGGTCATTGCTATAGCCTGAAGCACAGAGACAAAGTCTCTACTGTAGTGGGAGTGAGAAGAATTCAACTTCAGTAATAGTTATTCGATTCTGACCTGCCTGGATTGAGTTTTCCACTTATGAGGACTCACCATGTGGGAATGGAACTGGAAATCTGTTAGGCCCTCAAAGTCAGAGTTTTATTGGTAATTTTACGGCATTTTTATTTAAATAACTTCACTGTCCTAAATACCACTGACTATAGGTTTTATCAGGGCACCTCTGCCTTTATGTAAGCAGGTAAATTGGAAGAGTTCTGCTGAGAGGTCCAGCAAGCACTTGTAAGTAGAGTGCCGCAGGTGTTGGTTTCTCTCCCTTAATCTTTTTGCTTTTCCCTGACAGAGCAATTGCCTGAGAAGCATGTGGGGTGTATGCAGAAGAGACCTTCACTGCACTCACATCTCTCAAATCAAAACACCTCTCTTGTAACACCAATATTGGAAGATAATTGCCTGGGTTCAGAGAAGAGGCACAGTTCTTCTAGGGAACAAAAAGTCCAGTCTGTTTTAGATGGTGACATTTGTGTGCCTCCCCACTGACTTGAAAAGGAGCCTATGGCCACTCCCTTTGAAGGTATGAATCTTAGATTGAGTGTCTTTAGGAATCTGAAGGATTACAGGTTAGCCATGGCTTAATTAAGAGGAGACTTAAGTAATGGTGAAGAGTTCCAGGTAGCAAGAAGAGCAATTAGTGAGGGAGACACCTATGTACCTGGCTTTTGAGTTCCACTTGCTTGTTTTAGGGAGAAATCTGAGTGATGGTGAAAAATAATTTTCCCAGTTCTAATAATTCATAGTTCACAGAATCACAGAATGGTTGAGGTTGGTAGGGAACTTTGGAGGTCATCTTGTCTAACATCCCTGCCCAGGCTGGGTCATCTACAGCCAGTTGCCCAGGACCGTGTCCAGATGAGTTTTGAATGCCTCCAAGGATGGAGACTCCACAAGCACCCTGGGAAACCTGTGCCAGTGTTTGGTTGCTCCCCCAGTGGAAAAGTGTTTCCTGGTGTTCAAACAGAACCTCCTGTGTTTCAGTTTGTTCCCATTGCCTCATGTCCTGTCACTGGGCACCACTGGTAGAGCCTGGCTCGGTCCTCTTTGCACCCTCCCTTCAGGTACTTATATACATTACCAAGATCTTCCCTGAGCCTTCTCCAGGCTGAACAGACCCAGCTCTCAGCCTTTCCTCACAGGACAGATGCTCCACTGCCTTGGTCATCTTAGTTGTTTTATTTTTTCTTAGTCCCTGTAGTGATAATTAAACCCCAGACATATTAATACTTTCAAAGTTCTTTTGTTAACTTTTCTTTAATCACAGGGTGAGCAATACAAAGACTGTGTTGCTGACAGTCTTAGAGACATAAAAGGATACCTTTAATGTGTGAAAATCTGACAGACTAATTGAGTTGTCACCACTTAACAACTTCCCCACCTTAATACAAATGTAGCAGACGATATTGTATGCATGCATTTAGGGTATTGGCAATAACGTCAGCAAAGGCAGTGCTGAGCTCTCTGTGGTGTTCCCACTCCAGCCATGAGAATGCTATTAAAACCCTTGTCTGTAGGAATTCCATGTGGCTGACATGCCAGCAAAATTAAACTAGTCTTGCCATGAAGTCAGCTTTGTTTTCAGCTTCCCAAAGATGCACCACATGTTTAATCTTTTGCTGCCTCTGCAAGAATTTTTGTCCTGTTTTAATTGCTTTCCTTATTAAATGCCCTTACTCTGAAGTTAAATCCATGCAAACAGGCCTTCTGAAGTGAGTAGTATTCAGAACAAATAGCAGAATCCACTCAGTTTGTTCTCTGCAAGCCTGCAAGGCATTTGAGACAGTTTTAAAGTACATTTTTGTCACTCTTACTCTTGTTGAGTACTCCACATATGAGTAAGCTGGTAGGATAAAACCACTGGCAAGTAGTAACACAAAGAAACTGGATTAATATTGTGTAAGGATACTCATATGACGATCATGTGGTCTTTTGTATTTTCTTGTACAGTTGGTTACTTTCTTTCGGAAACATGCCCTGTGTTGCATTGAGTCTCTCATTCAGGGCTGTGGTCTTAGTTACCAAAATGCTTGGGACTGTTTTTAGTATAAGGAATCTTAGATCATTTATAAACACAGCAATTTTTTTTCCTTTTTGCACGTCTTGTGATAGGCTGTTGAATGTTACAGTACATTTGTTCTTCATTGCATAATAACAGAAGGCAGAAATAAAGTTGCACTAGTTGTATGCAAAATATTTACAAAGCAAGAAACAAGTATTGGAAATAAATTGTGGCACTAATGTATCTTGAGAAAAACACTATGGGCTTGTTTGTACTGATATGTTGTAATATTAAAGTTGCTAAATGCAAGCGATTCTAGTAAAAAATTTTCTTAACTATCATCTTTACTTTTGAGCTAGATGTTCTAGGGCATGGGTGCTCGCACCATGTATCTGTGAGCAGAAGCCACCCTTTGGGCAGAAGCAATGAAGAATTAAGCAGCTTGGATCTACACAGATTTTTTTGCAGGAGCTCCTATAAACCACGTTATTTGTATCACCAGGCAATTTAAGCAGATTGAACCTATAGCTTTTGATTAACAGAAGATTATTTTCACACAAGTTGTCCCAGCTGGGCAAGGACCATGTAGGAAAAAAAAAACCAGTTCCACTGTTGGAGTTTCATCCTGTAGATTATGCTGTGTTTTAATCTCCTGTGGATTCTTCTGACAGCTCTTCTAAACAGCCATCAGCAGGAAAAATCAAAATGCCTGCCATTTTTTAGGGTGACTGAAGGAAATCTTTTCAAGCAACCCAGAGCACAGGCAGAAATGAGATGGCAAATGATGTAGCCCTACTGATAATATCACTGAATTTGCAAAGTAACATGTAGACTCAGCTTAAGTCCCAGCTTTTTCAGCTGAAAGTTTGGAATTCTTGAGAGGCTGGAGACTGTTTTTGAATGTCTGTGATAGCAGACTTGAACACTTCTTGCTTTTCTTTCTCCCTTATGTAGATACTAATGTCTCTGTGGCCATCTGCACCTAATTGGACATGAAGGAGATCATAAAGGACCACCTCTTTCACAGTTGTACCTTAACATCTGTTTAATTCAACTATGAAACTGCTCAGGAAGTTGCAACAATTCACAGTGTGAAATTTTTAGTGAGTTAGGCATCTTCATTATCAAACATTAAAGGGTTTACATATTGAAAAACAAATACCCTGCACTAACTTGTTCAAAGTGCATTTGTGCACGTGTGTTTGTGTGTGCTTCTCTTTGCCTGCCTCAGGAAGCAAGGGAGAGTGCTATTTGGATGAAAATCCAAATTATTTCACATGAAGCCAGGACGAGGCAGGATTTGCATTCTGTGCTCACGTCTGGCTTCTTGGCACTGATCAAGACAGAGAAAAGAGCCAGAAACTGCCTGCGGAGCAGGACAGAAGGGAGTTACGATTATTGGAGGAGACTGTTTGGCTAGTCCAGACATGAGAGATGCAGACTGTGCCTCGTCACCTCCTCTGACTTATTTCTATTCTGGGGATGAAGAAAGCTCGAAAGGTCGGTGATTTTCCCATGGGGTAGAGTCAATCAAAGATCCTCTTCTGGGGGATGAAATAGGGCCGCTTAAAGTAGTTCCCTGCCGCACTACCTTTTCTTTCAACAAGTGGAGGTACCAGGAGGGAATGGTAAATGAACTGAGCCTGAATTTCCATAGATTAACATCTCTGTTTCCCAGGAATTGAGGGCAGTTAATAAATCTCAGCAGGTTGCTCAGCAACTCTCAGGATGGTCTCCTTCTTTTAAACTGAGCTGCAGAATGCATCGGTTTTGACTAAACACTTGTCCTTGAAAGAAACATTCTTTGTCTGAAGAACAGACTGAGGTGAACTCTGGAAATGACAGGATTGCTGTGAGCTGAAAAAACCCTCCATTTTACTGTCAGAAAGCTTTTTTGTGTTTTTCTTTTCTCACAACTGCAGGCTCCCGGGATCTCTTTAGGAGTCAAATGTCTCCAGTTTCCTCTGTGTGCTCATGCAATAAACAAACACTATTTTTACAGTGTTTGAGTCATGATGAGCCACATGCATGCCACAGAAAACAACCTGAGAAAACACATCTGCATTTGAAAGCAGGATTTTAACTGCACATTTCAATCCAGGTATTAAGTATTTCAGATAAAAACACTTGTAAACAGAAAGAGGTTTACTCTGTATTGCCGTTCTCTTAGATATTTTTTGAAGCATCTGTTTGTATGGAACAGATTGTGTAAAATTAGCAGAGTTTCCTGTGTTGATACTTTCATCCCTGACTGTTGCTTTAGTTCTGATATTTCCACCTGAATTCTTCCCCACTACTTGTTGCAGGCTGCCAGTATTATTTGATGTAATAGGGAATTTTTATCAGGTATTCCAGCAGAAAAAAGTAACAGCAAATATGTTTTCATCTTTGTTTCTTTGCTTAGTTTCTATAGGACTCCGCAGCGAATCAGTATGGCTCTTTCCAGGCAAGCTCCACATAGTTTCATGGTCATCTGGAAGTATGTTTTGTCCACTGATAGAAACTGGCCCCTTGCTGCCTGTGGCTCTTGCCTCAGAGTTGACTGTAAGTTCATGTGAGATATTAGCAGTGCTGTAATAGTTCCTAGCCCTGAAGAGCAAATAATTAACAGGATTTTTGTAGACCAATAAGTTAGCTAAACAGCTAACTGCTCCAAATTACAGTTTGGATCTCTGACAACTGGGAACAGCAAAGCCTCTGTCCCCGTGTGCCTGTAATGTTCTCATCAGAGGTTTCCCTCCTCACTTCTTGCCTGCTGTGGCTGAGGGGAGTCAGCCGGAGAGATGGAAGATTTTCATCCATCTCCAAATAGGGAAGAAAAACTTGCCTAAGGGCAGCACTGTAGTTAGGGAGGCCCCAGCCGCTGCCCCCTGTCTCACCATGAGTACAGTGATGCTGAGGGTCAGTGGCATGTGAGCAATGCCTGGGTTTATTCACTCATGGGTGGTTGGTAGTCTTGTCTGGACAGCATGTGGCTGTAGTGGAGGACAGGTGAGAAGGGCCTTCGTGCCAGCCTGACCGGGCTGTGTCTGCACACCTGTGGCCAGAGGATCACCTAAGAGATTACACTCTCTGCAAAGATGAGATCATAGAGAGGACCCTAACACCCTCATGCCTTTTTCTACCCAGTAACTGCAACCAGTCCACAAGGAGGGAAGGGAAAAAAGGAGTAAAACCCCCAAACAGATGATGTAGAAAGTGGAAACCCTTCTTCCCAGGCAGAATTTTGCCTGGAACACCAAGAAAGTTGATAGGACTTTGCTAAGGGCTCTGTGTTGGAGGAGCCTAGGTGGTATGCTGAGGAGAGCTGCTTTCAGGCTCCTCTCTTTCTGTATAGAGTTGGTTTCTGCCAGGATAAGGCAGCCAGAAACAACTGTTAAGAGAAACTGAATCTGGTCCTGCCTTTCCACATCTAGCCTGTCCTAACAAAGGCAGTATGTTTGTACTTTAGACATGACATCTGTAATGCAAACACAAGATGCTGTTTTGTCTTTTTCTTGACATGAAGGTGACTGTGGTGTATATAAATGAAATGGGATGAAATAACCTTTTATTCAGAGGCTGAGCAGTTTGACTTGGGCTATAGAATATAGAAACACCAGCTATAGAACCAGAAATACAGGCTTAAATTGGAGTTACTTTTCTTTTCTGGTAATTTTTCTTTGTTATTATTTTCATGCTTTACAAATGCGATGTGCTTTATTTATTCTTAGTGTCAGGAGTCTCATAAAAGTAAAATCTCTGTCTCTGGCTGTCAAACATGACCACAGGAATGATTTGAAACAAGTGCTGGCAAAAAAAATAAATAGTAAATCTAAATGGCGTGGACTCTACAGCTGGGGACAGTTTAGAGGATATCTATTAAATATGGAGGTCACTTAAGACATAGGCTTACATTCCTGATCTGTATAGGGGAAAATTTAATTGCAGATTTGGCACGGCACCTTAGGGTCTGCTGTTAGCTTGCCTGCTACAGGGTAAACAGCAGCTTACTTTTTGGGAAAAAAAAAAGTCAGTCTTCCTTCTTTACTTACACAATTCAGAGAGCTACCGCTTTATTTATTCAAAACAAATGTAAAAGACATTTTTCAAATGCCACAACAAATACTGAGAAATTTACAAAATAAAACTGGATTTAATAACATGAGTCTTATTTCTAAATGTGGATAGCAAATGTAGGTGGCAAAAGCTATGATCTTTAGCAATGACTGATATAGTTCACAAGTAATAGGTTTTTCTGTCTTCTCAAATTAGCTTTAAAAATAGTTACTTTTATAATATTACTCATTCTCATGTTTGAAATAGTGCAGGTAAGATGGATAAAATGTGGGTCCTTTTTCTGTGTGTATGGAATTCAAAAAAGCTTTTGCTCAAACTTCACAAGCCAAAACCAGCTCAGAACAAGAACAAATTGTGGACGTCAGAAAATTGAGTTTGAAACACAGAAGTGAAAATACTGGTTTTGTTTTGGCATTGCCTGATGAGTTCTGCCAGCCGTCTTCACTGGCTAGATGAGTGAAGATTACTGGAAAACTGAACTCGAATTAATTCATGCAGATTGCAATTGTTCTTTGTACTTAAACCCTGACCCAAAAGGTGTGCCTTTTCCTGTGGTAATATGATCAGCCTGGTAGTTTCCGGGGACTTGAAAACAAATTCCTGCAGTATAAATAGGCAGATAACAGAAATTATCATAATGAAATCAACACTGCTAAAAGCAGACAAAGTACCAAGTCCACACAATTTGCAACCACATTAGAAGCCATGGAGTGAAAAAAATTAGTAGGCGTTTTGGGGCCCTGTTACAAAAGAGATACTCCATCGAGTTTTGCTGGTTTAGAGCAAACAAAACGTTTTTAAATATTTAGAGAAGATTGAGTCCGCTTCCTGAAAAACTGAAGCCAAAGTCTGAGCTGATTTGATCTGAAATGAGGCCATCAACTCTTAAGCAATTTTGTTCATGGAAGGTAGGAATTCGATTCCTTGTATTTCAGTTACATAGCTTCCTTTTCTCTTGTCGTGTAAGAAATAATACTATTTATGATCATGCTGCTTCACCTGTTGAAAGCAAAATGTATACCATTTGTGCTATAGAAATGCTTGTGTATGATGGCTGCCAGTTTTCTTAGGACTGTAGCCAATAATTATCTTTCTCTTTTCATTTCAAAACTAGAAGCAGGAACAAATGTATGTTAACAGGGAGTTTTGTTGCCTTTTTAATGCTAAAAAGGTGTGGCAATGCTAAATTTTTTTTTATTTCTGTAGTAAGTATGTCACTTAGTTTGGAGAAGTCAAGGATGTAGTTACGTACCATGAGTCTGACCAAACTTCCACTGAACTTTCAGCTGCAACTGATTGACTCCATGGGGGAAATGTGAGGCTTGTGTTGGTTAGTAGGACTGAAAAGACTGCTGAGCAAGTGCAGGGATTTGCTTGAAGAAAAAGTGCATACCTTCTCTTTTGGCTTAAAGACAGTGACAGATGAGAACTATTTGTTTCACATAAGGACTGGGTGTTTCACGGGTTCCTCCCCAAGCAATGATAACTGTGAGTTACAGCCCTGTTGTTTGTTACTAGGAACTTTGAAATATGTGGCGCTTTTATTCTCTCTCTCCTTTTTTTTCTCTCTCTCTTTTTTTTCCCCTTAAAGCTCCAGTTCCTGCAGTTGCATTATATGTGTAAAAACAACAACAAAAAAAAGTCAATCCAACTCTGTTATGATGGGCAAAATAATAAAAAAATTTAGCTGACTTGCACCCTGAAGACAAATTTAAAAGAACAGAAAATACTGTCAAATGTGAAATTGCTTGGGTTTTAGCCTTATATCATTGTTTGTATGCCTCAGGATGGATTGTATTTCAGTGGTTTAAAACGATGTCTGAGGAGCAGGAAAACAATTAACATTCAAAGGCAGACTGGATTTCTAGAGTGATGGATTTATACTAATACACCCCTCTTTGCATTGGCATGATGTGCATGTGTCTGAACCGGTTTCTCTTGTCTGTCATGTTAAGGCAATATGACCCCCCTACCTCCAGGCCCCCATTTTTTCCCTGGAACCCAAGCATCTCATCTTTCAAAGCATTGTTAAGACTATTTTAAGATGCTTTCTTTGGGCATGGAGCCAGAGGGATTAGATGCAGGCCAGAATATCCCATAAAACCAGGGATGAATGCATTCAGGAAACATAATTTACCTGAAAACACGTAGTTCTTGTGTGTTTATCATATTTGCCAACAGTAGCAGGTAATGTAATGGGGAAAATTCATGTTTTGCCAGCTCTTTGGGCTTTAAGTCAAAGGGATTTATTTTTCTTGGGATGTTCTGCATTTTCTGACATTAAAATACAAACATCTCTGCCCCGAACTAGCAGACCTGTGAAGGCAGCAGGCATATTTTCTATTTGCCATCTAAATGTCATGCTACCAAACCTGAGTGATTCTTCCTGGCGAAACTCCTAAGCTGTGGAAAACCTAGCCTTGAGCCAGGGAGTGATACCATGGTTATCAAGTGAGATGGGCAACATTGCCTTTCTTGTTTCAGCCATAACTAAAATGCTCACCCCCAATTCACGGGTAACACAATTAGCATCCACTCTAAAGGGGCAATTAATTGAGCCAGAATGGGGAAAATGATTTGGAAACCAGTCTGACAGAGTTCAGCAGCAGGCGATTGCAGTGGTTAACTCCAAGCAGCTGCCTTGCTCCCCTGGCAGACATTGCCACCCTTGAGGTGCTGGCATCAATATTGGATCCCTTCGTGATCTGCCTCCTGAATCATAAGAGAGTTGTGGAGTGGTTGGGATGCAGCAGGACCTCTGAGCTTTCAGTCTGGTGTACTAAGGTAAATGGAAACTGGTTGTACAAGATGCTCAGCAGTTTCTCTGTTGTGAATGGTACCTCTTCTCCAAAAGCTGCTTGTAACTCAGCTGCGCAGGTTTCTTTTGCCCTTGCCATATAGCTCTGCTTGAGCCACCAGCTAAACTAGGTTATTTTAAATCAGCTAGACTGTTTGAAATATATCTTATGCCCTTTTCATCTGAAGAACTACAGCAAACTTTTTTTCCAACCAAATAATTCTTTTTGATGTGGGTATATACTTTGTAAACTGAATGTGTTCAAAGCACAACCTCATGTGTTTCTTCTCTACCTCCAATTCAGGACTCAGCTGTAGGCAAAGGACTATAGAGCACTAAGTAAGAACTTGTCTCCACTACTTTTAGAAATCAAACCAGGTTTTTTTTACCTTAAGAGTTGCTCAGAAGTTGGGGGGAAAAAAGGATGATTAAGGGGAAAATGAGAGGAGATACTTACTAAAAATCTCTTTATTCTATCAGCCTAAGTTGAGCTTTGCTGGTAAACTTGAAATGAAGAAAAACCCAACTTGTTTTTACAGTATGTTTCATCACATGATGATTTCATTAATATTACTTATTGTAGAAACATGCTAGGTAGGGTTTGGGATATGTTTAATAGTAAAGATACTGTCAGAGATGAGTGGACCAAGTATGTACTTTAGAGCTGGCCAGAAACTGGAATTTTTGTTCCCTAAGACAATCTAGAATTCGGAATTTCTATTATTGGAAATAGGATGCAGAGCTGAATTTCTGCATATCTTTGATTTGGACTCAGATAATTGTTTTGTTTTAGAAAGATAAAAAATAGTTCTACACTTTATATATATATATATAATATAGATGTATCTTTAGTATTTAAAGACATTGTACTGAAATGTTTTCACATAAGTCAAATTGTATGACTTTCAATTGCTTGATACAAGCCCAGCTAAAACCAGCAGTTCCTGAAAGTATTTCACCTTTAACACAGTTTCTTTTTCAGAAAAGCATTACAGCTGAAGTCAGGTATATTTTTAATTGGTTTCATTGATAAATACAGCACAAACACAGATGCTTTCCTCTTTGTAGTAATACTCTTTAGAAGGGCCATTTCTCAAAATGTTTTCAAAATAGCCATTTTTAAAAGTTTAATATTATCACTGATCTTGCATATTAAGACAACGATACAACACAGTGCTACAACAGTATTTTTTAGTTTCTCTTCATTGGCAAGGGACTATCTTTTTCCAAAGGCAGTTCTTAACTCTGAAGTGGAGTCAAGAACTGTGGTGTGAGCAGAGCTGAGGATTCTTCTTTGTGGGGAAGTTATGACAGGAAGACAAGTCAGGATGCTAATGTCCTGCTTTCTGGACATCTGGTGGCTTTCTGGACCAGTGTCTTTGTGGCAGGGGTGTGAGGGATGAACCTCTGCTTTTAACACAGTGCTGTAAATTTGCTATGAGCAATCCCAGATAAATATCCTCAGGCTTGGCTCAAGGCACTTCTAATGGTTATGTACCTGTGATATGTATGGCTGTCTAAATTACATGTTCCTGATGTTGCCCAGAGGATTTAAGAGGACTTGAGTTTGCGAAAGGGAATATCTTCTTTTTTTCTTTACTTTCTGGCACTAATTTCTGGTTTAATTTTGTTTGTTTGTTTTTAGTAACTTTTGATGGTAAAGAGGCACATTTTTAAAAGTAGAAATATTGTACTCACTCTTTTTCCTGCCTCTTGAAACAAAGAATGAATATTCTCATGCCCTAAGTGAAAGACCTTTGGTCCAGGAACCTTATCTAATGTTATAATCATAGGCACATTTTCAGTGTTAGAAGGGACCACATTTCCTCCAAGAAATCCCTGGTAATTTCATAGGAGGAAATGCAATAGCATTACCCTTCATGGGAGCTGTGATTATTCACATGGCCACAAGGAGCTAATGCCTGCCTGGCTGAGTTAATTGTGCGCTGGCTTGCTGCACACAGGTCATGTTTGACTAGCTTGTGAAAGGCAGCCTTGGCTGAGCTCGCTGCAATGCCGTGTGCAAAGATTAGCAGTGCTGAATGCAGTTTGGTAAGCACAAGGGATGCCAATTGGTGGGAAGCATTTGAGCTGGCAGGAAAAGCAGGTAGCCGAGTGCAGCAGGCAGTGTACAGAGGGATCACAGGTTACATCTGGGATTTTGTGATGAATGCTTAATGGGCACGTTGATTAGACAGGCAGAACTCTTCAAGCCATTGTAAATGTCGCTGAAAGAAGTGTGGCTGATAAGACACCAAATAACTGCTTTCATAAAGCTGCTCTTTGGCGTTGCAATATTTAAAGCCCAGAGAGATAATGGAGAGAAAACTGGACATAAAATGAAAAGGAAGTGTCCTGCTTAGCTACTTTAAACAACAAAAACATAACCCTGGTGTCTATTCGTAAGCAGCAGGCACCTCATGATGTGCCTGAACTACTGATTATTGGTGAGAAGTCCAAGACAGGATCTCTGGTAAAAGCAAGCAGTAACTTGCAGAAAGAAGATAAACTTTTGCAGAGTTACTCCATGGGAATGCCAGAAGTCAATGCAGTTGAAAGACAGGTCAGTGAGCTGGTGAGTGTGTGTGTTGGGAGGGAAGAGGTATTTCTGAACTGGAGAATTTAAAACAAAGCATGTTGGACGTGGGTTGTATATTAAAGGAGGTTAAGCCTTCTTTATCTAAATTGTCTCAATCCCCAGCATGGATGCCTGCCCCATAACAAGCAATACACAAATGCAAAGTCCTCTGGAGATCCTCTGAAAGTAATCTTTGAAAGCAGATGTTAATGATGAGTTATGCTCTAGTAACTAATGAGCATTTTTTCAGCTCCACCTCTAATAATATAGAGCAGTGATTCTTAGTAAGGAAACGTATTAGTGTTTGTCCTTTTGAACTACAATTGCTTGGGTAGTTTGGCAGCAGCTGATACGAGGTTATTCTCTGGAATAACAGAAATTGCAGAAACATTAAAAGGTCCTAATTGTAGGTAAGTAGTTTATTTATAACTACTAAGTGGATGCTATTGGAAGTTCTTGATAACAAGCCTGTGGCAACATTATTTATTTTATTTGTTCAGTGTTGTGTATAACTACGGTATTTTTGGAGATCAACTGTTGTGGAGAAGAGGCTTAAAAAAATCAACACTGGTAAAAACACAATGAGGTTTATTATTTTAAAAGAGTTTTTGCTGTTTAAAAGGTATGTAAATTACAGTAATGTAGTTTGGATCAGTGATTATTGTGAATGTTTAAGGAAAAGAAACTCTCGGAATGAATTTTGTGTCCTGTGAAACTGTGTATGCTTAGAATGGCTTAAATAAGTGGTGTCAGACTGGAATGAAATAACAGCCACTACAAACCAAATATACTTGAAGGCTTTTTCTGCCTCAAGTTACTTCTTATATTATAAATGTTTGCTAGAAAACGATCATGACATAAATGACTTTGTTCTACCAAAGGATCTCTTCTCTGTGTTCAGTTCACTGGGATATATGTGTTGCTTGTACTGGAGCCGTGAAGAACATCACAAAGTGGTTTGCTTTGTTTTAATTCTAAATTGGAAACAAGCCATTTACAACAAGGCTTTCCCCTTTCCCACTAAAGCAAGCATGGTTTACACAGCTCCCTTTAATTTAGAAGTACCTGTTAAGGTCTCTAAGTTTTGTTAACTACAGTGTAGGCATCATTTTAGTAAGACTGGCTACAACTGCCTAAATCTTTCCCCATCATCTGCACGGTTAGAGAAACCTGTTCCCAGACAGGGAATAGCAGTCCCTTGGCAGAAGCATTAGGGCAACTAACTTAGTATTTTGAAAACAAAAGCACCATGAAGGCTGCTTTAAAGTAATATTTTCATTGATTGTTGATATCCAGGTGGAGAGTGTGGGTTTTCCCTCATTTAAGACTCAGGAACTGTTTGAAAAATAACAAGTTGTGTTCCAACCAGTTAAGATCTAATACATTTAAACAGTATGTGCTAACAAGATGGATAGACAAGTTGCACTGAAATTTGTTAGGGAGGATGAGGGTTGAATTTCTGCCCACTCATAAGTGCTGCTGTTGTAGGAATGAAATTGAAGGCTCGGGACCTTTGATGTTCCTGAGGTTGCTCTGTCCTCATTTTATTGTTCACTGGCTGCCTGTAACAAACTGGGAAAGCATCTGAAGCATTTAATTAATAGTATGTGGCGTTTCAGTTGTGTGTTACTGCCTGCCTGAGTCCAAAGCCATGAATCAGCATGGGTTGTGAAAGAATGAAGCAGGAAAGCTAAAGCAAAGACACAGATAAGATAATTTTTTGGCAGTTGTGAGCTTGAAGGCGAGGGGGCAACAGCCGGTTTCAGCCTGTGGAGGTACAGGGACAAAAGCAGCCCAAAACCTTTGGAGATACTGGACGAGAGGTTCAGTGAGATCTGGCATTCATGGATGAGCAGATGGGGAGAGGCAGAGGGGAAGGTGCGGAATGGGCTGGGCCCCATCTCCACGCCAGCCTGGCATTGTGGTGAGAAGTCTGGTGCCTGAATTTCAGGATATGGAAACTGGCATCCCTGCAGGCCAGGTGAAGGAGGGCAGGAGAGCAGTGCCAGTCCTGGGTGGAGAGCCTGGCAGGAGCACCAGAGAGGAGCAGCAGCCATGAGGGATGTCGGTGTGGGTGACGCTTGGGGAGCTGTGGGGTGTACCCGGCATGGCCTCAGCCTTGTGCTGCAGAGGCCAGGTGTTACAGTGGTGTTTTGGAGGTGGCTGCACCTCTTGGGAAGGGGAAGTGAGGAGGAGAGGGAAGGCTTTCCTGGTGACAAGTCACACCACAAGGTCACCATGGAGCACAGGCGTGGAGGCAGCATGGGGACCCAGTCAGGGGTAGCTGGAGGCTGAGGCCAAGGAGAGCACAAACCTTGTTGCGTTCACAGCCATGCGGTTGCATCCATGTCAAGGCACCATGTGTGCGTACATGAGGGTGTTGCCTAGTGCTGTGGTTTCCTCTTCGTTTTTTTTTCTCAGTTCAGTTGTTTTTCTCACATTTATTCTGTATCCCCTCACAGCTGTGTTAAACTATCAACCTTTGAACTTATGAATGGGAGCATCCAAAAGAAATAGCTCATTCTGGGGGACAGTGGGGCAGCCTGACACCAGGCTTCAGATGCCACACTCATGCACGTCAGCAATTTCAGTTGCTACTCATCTTGGGTCCAGTTCAGATACAAATGTTTTCCATCCAGTTCTGGTGCTTCCTTTAAGGCTCTCTGCAGCTACTGCTGTTTTTCTGTCAATGGGTTTCTTCTTAATTTTCTTCTTTTTTTTTTCCCCTTTATTGTTTAAATGAGCTTTATAACACTGCTTTCTGTAGGGATTCTTAGTTTTCAGACTAGAGGCTTGCTCGGCTGTGCATTTTCAGTTGCAACTTTTGTGTGCAGAACAAGGGAGAGAAAGAATTGTCATCATTTCATGTTTTCATTATTTACGAATTTTTTACATAGTCACTGCAAAAATATGCACAAGACTGGTAGAGCAAACAGACTTGGTGTACACTTGCCTTTAAAAGTAAGCAGGTCTCATTTGGTGTGAGAAATAAAATGGCTGGTTACTGTAGCCAGTTCCTTCACACTTCCATAGGGATGTAGAGTCAAAAGCATTTTCATTATTTGATTGGGATTTCCCTCTTGGCAGGGAAACAAGCAGGAGGAGCAATGCCTGGGAATCCCAGGTACCTTTTTTGGGCACTTTTGAAGGTGTTTGCTTCTCTGATCCTCTTGCAGATGGTGTCTCTGAATTACTTTACAGCCCATAGGTGCCATTTTATGTGTGGGTGTTAGCTGGTATCAGGAAACCCTCTTCTGAGACCTAGCGTGTGCCTGAGGCAAACTGTGGGCACATTTCTGTGTGCCTTGTCTTTGTGTCCTTATGTGAACTGTTTTCCTCTGATCTAGTGTAGAAACACCCCTTCTTGCAAATACACACGTAGATGTATTGTGCCTCTTCTGTATTTTTGGAAGCTGTTAAACAATACTAAAGGCTTTTTTTGGGAGATGCTTCTTCATTTTTTTTGGTTGTGTTTTTTTAAAAGGGAAGTAAGCCTTTTATTTTTTTCTAATCCATGTCCCCTCTCTATTTTTAACTTGTCATTTAAAATGTGTGCTAACATTTTTCTCCTACAGAGCATAAACATAAGGCTTTGTCAAGTAACAAGCAAAATATTTTTGCCAATTCTTCTGAATTTTGGTATAGCTTTTTCTCAAAATATAAAGTGGCGGCCAAGTTTTTATGTTTTTTGTGGCTTACAACGCATTGAAATAGTAAAATCAGTCCTTGCTTTTATGTTTTTCAAAAGACTGGAGGACCAGAAATACTCTTTAATGTTTTTGTATTATTATATATAGAGGAAAACTGAGGTGGTTGGTGAGCGTGGGGGTGGAGGGAACACG
The DNA here is from genome assembly GCF_015220075.1 of Falco rusticolus. Lineage (NCBI taxonomy): Eukaryota > Metazoa > Chordata > Aves > Falconiformes > Falconidae > Falco > Falco rusticolus. Next base: position 29,137,708 of record NC_051188.1, read on the forward strand.
GTGGAGGACATAAGGCCAGTGATGGTTCCTGGGTTTCATCTACAAGTGGCTGGCAGAAAACGCGGTGGAGGGGAGCAGCAGAGTGGAGGATGTTTGTCTCACTCATCTCTCACTGTTTCACCAAAGGATGCAGAAGGCAAATGCCTTTGTTGTAGGAGCCAAAGTAAGTGGACAAGCTGAGCTCCTGTAACTTGCATGCAGATTTTTGCTTTACTGGGTGTTTGTGATAAGAAGAGCTGGCCCCTGAGCAGAGTGTTCTTGGGGCACTGGGGATGGAAGATAGGGAAGAGGAGACAGGGACAATGTTTATATACATTTCTCAAGGTAGACATTACGATAAATGCAACTGAGTTTCAGCAGCATTTGAAATGCAGCGGGTGAGAGACTACACATCTTCAGATGGGCTTCTTTTCCTATATATGGCCATATTGTTATTTTAAACTGTGGGAAGGCACAAATAAGAGGAAATAAGCATGTGGTCATCTTTGTGTGTGGTTAAACAGGGAACCACTTTTGCAGGGAGGTCCAATTAACTGTATATGTTTGTTTTGGAAGGAGGGGCTAGCTATGCATTTCCATGTGTGTTGGGGATTTTAGTAACTTCTGGTAAGGGAAGTGCAAGGAGAGAGGTATGTACCCCCGGTGCTGCCAGACCTGTAGGGCTAAAATGTTCCTGTGACTCTTCTTCACCAGCATCTCTGGAGCATAGCCTTGAGGTGAAGAGGAGAGGGAGGGGGCAGGGGGGAGAGCTCATGGTCAGGATAGTGAGGGGCTGCACTGGAATGCTGAAGAGTTAAAGTTGCTCATTCCTTCTCCTGTTCTAATAAATAAAATATGGAGAAGGCTGAAAGCATATTTCTCATGTTAAATTTTTGCTGTTTTGGTCATGACCCCAGCCCTCATTATTCCCAAGCTGTCTAAGTGTGAAACAAAATCAAGTTAATGAATTTTGAATACTGCATCTAATGAACTGGATGCAGTCTGGTGTTAATAAGCAGCCTAAATGCTTCTCATTCATGCTGTGGTACCAAGGAGGGAGTTTTCTTGTCGGCGGTAGGAATAAGATTTGTGGTACTGAGCCTGATCCAGTGCCCCTTCTCCAGCCCCTTCCTGCAGTAACGCCCAGCATCAGGTGCTTTACTGAATGCTGGAGACCCCACAGAATGACAGGTGAGAGAATAGATTTGTTGTAGTAGCTTGCATCTAGATGTTTAGTAGTTAGAACTGCCTTAAGTCACGGACATGAACGTTGATGTTTTCTGACAGTCTGGGACTTGTCCCTCCCCTTCCAGCAGTTTCCTTTGGCAATCTTTGGAGTCTGTGCTCCAGTCACCTGTTCGGTGAGAAGCATTGCCTTTATCAGTATATATTTTTTTTAATACTTCATTTTCAATTGACTTGAGTGCGTTAAACTGTAGAGTCCCAGTACTGTGGAGCCTGTGATTTGGCTGAGAGTCAGATAGTCCACTTCTGGCCAATCTGCTTCAATATTGGCCATTACATCCTGAAAATCAGTGTTGGATCAAACCAGTGAGTTCTTGTAGCTCAATATATGGTCTTTCTTAGGTGCCTCACAAGGAGGCAGATGAAACTAAACCAGAGTGGAAGCATCTGCGTATAGTTTTGTGTCTTTTAAAATCTTTATCATATAGATTTAACTTAAATGTTTTACCTATATATAGGCAGACAGCCCAGGCCTTTGTGTGCATGTGTATAGCTCTTCAGATATCGTGCAACTGCTCCTCCCTCTGCCAGCTTGTTTCAGGCTCCTGGGAAATTCTTGATTCTGTTTTCTGTGAGGTTTTTTGTTTAGTTTGGTTTGGTTTGATTTGAGCTCCTTCTGAGCAGTAGCAGGTTGGCCAAGCTAAGCCAGCTTCTGACATTTGTGGAGAAGCGTTCAGCACACTGCTGTGATCCTTTGTGCCATTGTGCTCTGAAGAGCGGGGCTTGGGCTGCATGGTGAAAGTGCCCCATGGCTGCAGAGAGCTCAAGTTTTCAATGATTGGATTGGTGTGGGAATATTGAGACAAGTTTGCTTTTACATCCCTAGTGAATATTTTTTTAATTGCTGCTCAAGAGAAGTGTCAGAGGCCTGATTCATCATTGTGAGCAAAGCTCACTGTTAATATATTCGAAGTGTAAGTTAATGTTGTGAAGCATTTTGGCAGTATAGGCTGACTTGAGAGCACTTCTAGCATGTGCTTGAAAGCACATGCAGAATATTGCCCTCTAAAAGCAGGGCTAAAGTTACACACATTTTATTTATATTTTTCCTTTTGCTCCCTAGGCTTTGTCCAACACTGATTCTCCTCCTGGCTGTGAGCTGGAGCCTACAATGAAACACAATTTTGCTTTTGACAACATGGGCTATGAGGAAAGCTTTGAACCTGTGCCCTCGTCATCTTCCCAAGAACACACTGTGACAATCAATGTTGTGGGGATGACTTGCCAATCGTGTGTGCAGTCAATAGAAGGCCAAATTTCTAAGGTGAAGGGCATTGCGAGTATTAAAGTCTCCCTTGAAAAGAACAATGCTGTAATAAAGTATCTGCAGTCAGAAATAAGCTCTGAACAGATTCTCGAGGAAATTCAGGGTATGGGCTTTGATGCCAACATAGCAGAAGAGAGGTTGACAACAGCGACCGTAAATTTGTCATGCTTGAGAGAAGCAGTAGTTAAGCTTCGGGTAGAAGGCATGACATGCCAGTCCTGTGTCACCAACATTGAAGGAAAGATTAGGAAATTGCACGGTGTGGCAAAAATCAAGGTGTCACTTGGTAACCAGGAAGCAGTTATTGCTTACCCATCATTCAACTGATGACCTCAAGAGCCATATCAGTAACCTGGGGTATGCCTGCACTGTTAAAAGTAAATCAGCTCCTTTGAAGCTGGGTGTCCTTGATCTTGAGCGCTTGCAGAATGCAAACCCCAAGGAGACACCAGCAAGTCTTGAGTGTGATGGGGTGGATCCCTCGGTCGCTGAGATAGACATAGCTACAGTGGCTGTACGGATAGAAGGTATGCACTGCAAGTCCTGTGTCAGAAACATTGAAGGAAATATATCAGATCTTCCTGGCATACAAAGTATTCAAGTATCTTTGGAACATAAACGTGCTGTGATACAGTATAGCCCAAATTTGATTACCCTGTCAGCTTTGCAGCAAGGTATTGAATCCCTTCCACCTGGAAACTTTAAAGTATGCCTCCTTAATGGTTCAGAAGCAAATAAAGGAGAATCTTCATCATCCGCTTTCCTATGCGATCTCTTCAGAGAGCCACTGCAAGACACGACATGCACAGCTGTTATCAGGATTGATGGCATGACCTGCCATTCTTGTGTACAGTCTATTGAAGGGACCATATCACAGAGACAAGGAGTGCAACATATAGCAGTTTCTCTAGCTGGCAGAACTGGGACCATACATTATGATCCGGCTGTCACTAATGGAGAAGAGTTAAGAGCTGCCATAGAGGACATGGGGTTTGATGCTTCTGTGCTGACAGGTAACTGGTTTTAGTTCCGTGGGTAGTGCACCAGGTTGGGCCATGCAACACCTCATTGAGACTCTCTTCTCGAGAGAAACTCTCAGAACATCACATTGGCACTGTCTTTTCTAAGGAACTGTCCTGATCTGACCTCACTTAGCAAGGGAGAGAGATTTCGGATGTGGAGCACCTTATTTCAGCCCTTAATAACTGCACTAGTGGGTGGAAGAGTTCAGTTATGTTATGAAGCCAAAAGGTTTGGAAGTTGGTACAAGGTTTTTCAAATAGCTGATCCCCTTACCCACTGAAGTAGGTTTCCTCCTATGTCTACAGGCTGCTGTAAGTAGATCTATCAAACCAAATGTTTTCATTTATGTTCCAGAATACTAAACCCCTGACAAACTTAATGAAATCTCTTTCATTTTAAACCTCTTCTTATCTAGCTAAAATCTCTTTTTAGTGTCCTAATCCTTTGACCTTTATTTCTTTATTTTTACTAGCCCTACTTTACGAAGCCTTATTTTAAGCGAGGTGAGTGGCAAGATGTAGGTACTCTTTGGTGGGAGCAGGTGCTTTTACATATCAGCTGCAGCACAGTTTGTACATTTTGTACATGTGCTCAATGTTTAAGAAGTTGCTATGGTGCACAACCTCCTCTCCAGTGAATTTCAAATGTGGCAACATTTATCTTTCGCTCATCTGCTTTGAGATACTGATGTAGTCTACCGCAACAATTAGGTGATGGCAATAGCCCACATCCTATTCACTTTTCGCACGGGTCCAATCCCTCTGATCTTTTATACTACAAAGTGAGGAGGAGGACCATATGTGGTGGTTAATTATGATTTTTTTGTTTGTTTATAATTTGTTGTGGGGAGACCTTCTGATTCATCTATGGAAAGGAGGGCACCCCCTGTATTTAACGTGTTCAGAAGCAATTCTTGCTCCTTTACACAAACCTTGCTGCCCAAAGGAGGGCAGGTGTGAATGCAGCTGGAGCTGTTGTGTGTCTGGACAGTATCTGGGAAGAACAAAAATGATGGCAACTGGCCTGCATAGTGTGGGAGGTCTCCGAGTGCTGCAAATCCTTCCACATTTATTTTGCAGTACTTGCAGTGTAAATATTGGGCCATAAAGAGAAACCATGTTGAGAAAACTTGTCCTTTTCTTTGTCTGAGATGAAGTGCTATGAGTCCAGCATAGATGACAACAGGGACAGAATGAGTATGACTGGACTGCCTTCTCTATGCTGGATAAGGACCCTATAGATACCAATATATCTTTATCAAGTGGAGGTAGCTGTCAGGTCTAGGCATTGAAATCGGAAGGAATCATTTGCCATCTGAAAGTGGAAAACTAGTCTGTAGAGTTAAATGGTCATGCAGTGGTACGGGTGAGTGTATATTGTTATATGCATAGTAACAATCTTATATTATGTCCATGAAGACACCGAGATCACCATGTCACCTTTCAAATAACTAAGAGACTTTGCATGACTGATAAATGTGACCTGTTTGTAGTTTTGCATCATCCAATCACACTGTAAACAGTGTTTGTTCAGTGTATTGTGCATTTATTCAAGATACCGCCACTGGAGAACGTAGGCACCGGCCTGACACCAGCAATGCTGCCGTGCAGCCTCAAGCTCCAGAACGCTCCTCGCCACGGCTGTGGGGTCAGCTGGTCTTCCAGACATTCCTCACCTCGATGTACCAAACCAGCCCAGGGAGTGAGAGTGGGAGAAGTGTTTTTTAGCAAATCACAGGCATGACCTGGTGCATCATGCGTGTCTACCATTGAAAAGAAATTTGCAGAAAGAAGATGGTAATAAATTTGAGATTCCTATAATAGTCTATAAGAGACTATGGGATGGAAAAAGGTATTCGATGGTGATTAATGGAAGAGGGGATGGTACAACATCTGGAGGTTAAATAGACTTAATGCTCTTTCTTAGTGCTAATGTAAACTATATCATTGTTTAACTACCCTACTGCACTGGTAGACAAACCCAGGGGGCATACTTGTATTGTAGATAGTAAGTTGTAATGTGATAAAAATTCAAATAAGCTCAAGGCAAGAACAGAGAATGTTTCTTTTTAGTTTTCAGAGCCTTATTGCTTTATAGAGCAATCCATCTCTTCCAGAGCTGTTGAGAGCTCTGACACGTGGGATGTGAAACTTGCACTTCAGGGCACATTTGCACAAGCAGGTACAAACAAATGTGTGGCTCCAGTTCCTGGATAATTATATTAGCTTAGGCACAGCAAAGCTGATTAGGTTAGAAGTCTGCAGGCTGGAGCTGCCTTTCCTCTGGCCATATAGAAGATGAACAGATGAGCCTCAGCAATGTCTTATTTAATTTGTGCAGGCATGCCTTTGGAGGGTCTTGCTTATCAATTACTGCACTCCCAGTGCCCCAGTGATGGTTTTACTGCCTTGATTACAAAATCCAAGAAACCATTAGCACTGAAGAACAATTTTTTTGCCTGTGATTTTTGTTTTGCTTTTCAATTCTAAATTTATGTGTGTTTATTTATTTAAAAAAACCAAAAAAACCCCCAAAAAACCCCAAACAAAACAAAGGGAAAACCAAGAGAATAAAAAGGCCTAACATGGTGCTGGGGTGGGAGTGGGTGTGGGTTGTTTAGGGTGTTCCAAACTTACAGAGTCCAGGGTAGAGCTTGCATCAATGAGTGCAAAGATTGCTTCTGAACATCCATTTATTTTCACTAGAGCGTAGCAAAACTCACCTCCTTCCACGTGTGACTGTTGCAGTTCCTTTCATTGCTGAAGGGAACTGCAGTGTGGCTAGATCTCGGTAAAACCTTTGCAGTTGGGACTAGGGAACACGCAAGAAGGAGGCAGAAGGAATTATTAGGTTTATAACATCTCTAAGTTTTTCCAGCCCTCATTGACAATCATTTGTGATATTTTATTTTTCTTACCTCAAAGGAGCTGCATTATCTAACATTTTTTATTATTGACACTGCAGGAATTATATCAGTGTTGGTAGCACTGATGGCAGGTAAAGCAGAGGTAAAATACAAGCCAGAATTCATACAGCCTCTTGAAATAGCACAGCTGATCCAGAATTTGGGTTTTGAAGCTACTGTCATAGAAGATCATGCAGAAACAGAAGGGAGTGTGGAGCTTCTTGTAAGTCATGTGTTTTTGAAATTACATGTTAGTTTTGGAAAAGTCTGGAAGAGTAATTTACTTGCAAATGCTTTTGTTTAAGTAGTTGCAGCTTCAGCAAGTCAGTTCTGGCTGGTGACACTATTTTTTCTTAACAGCTGAAAAGACAAAATCAATTCATCTCAGAAGAACCTGTCCAAAGGCAGTGAAATAAAACCTGATATTTGTATATATAGAATAGACTTAGCAAGAAGAAATGAAACAGAACTTTTCTGTGACTTCAGTCAACAGTACAGACTCTGAGCAACTGAGAACATATCACCAAATGTGTGTTGATAATGCCTGGGGCTTTGTACAGAGGTCTGAGAACTTTGGGTAAAATTAATAATTTTTTTATATGAAGGACAGATTCTTCACAAATCTGTTTCTGTTCTCTGATATACCCACTAAAAGTCAGATAACAACAGTCTGCAGCTGTACTAATAGATCAGAAAGTGAGAACCTACTTACTGAAGCCACAGGAAAATTTAAGTGAGATGAAGTCATACATGCAGAGATTGAGTTTGCCGATGTTAATATAGCTGTTGATAGAACTGTATTAGCTATACCTTAATACAATGTACAAGTGCTGCTATACAAATATATAGCTGTGATTATAACTGCTGGTTACATAATTTTTTAATTAAAGTGGACAGTTATGTTCTCAGCTTTGTTTCATTTAAGACAGCTCTATAAAATCTTGATGCTGAGGCTGTGGGTCAGTATCAGCAGCGCCTGAATAGTCATTAGCACCTTTGTGACAGTGGGAAGCCTTGTCTAAAATTCATCCACAAATATTGGGTGAATGTGGGGGACCGCTAACTGTACCTAAATTTGTCTTTTCTTTAGATCACAGGGATGACTTGTGCTTCTTGTGTTCACAATATTGAATCCAAACTCATGAGAACAAATGGCATATTCTACGCCTCAGTTGCACTTGCTACTTGCAAAGCTCACATCCAGTTTGATCCTGAAATTACTGGACCTCGAGATATTATTAAAATTATTGAGGTAGGCTTTAGAAAATTATGTATGAGCAGTTCTAAGGTGAAGTTAAAAAGGAAATAAAGGAGCTGGTATTTGAGAGCTCTCACCGACTTTTGCAGATGCCATAGTTATTGCCATATGTTTTTATGCTCTTGTGGTGAAGCTGTTCTACTCCACAGTAGTGCATATTCTCCCAGGTTGTTACTTTAAAACCACACCCTAAAAACTACAAAAAAGAAACCTTTTTTATTTATATCTGATAAAAGTGTCATATATTAATTCCTTGCAGTTCTGTGTGGAATCATGTGTCTCTGATGTCCAGTCATTTCAGTGAAGTGTTGATACTTCAGAAAAAAAATTACCACTTTCTCTTGCCAGTGAAAGAGGTCGTAAAAGAAGTTTTGCAACAGCTCATACCACAAGTATTACACATCTCTGTATATGCTGGCATTTATTCCCGCATCAATTCAAAGAAGAACTTTTTAAACGGAAAGCTTGTGATACAGCCACTAAAAGAAAACTATCCTGGCTTACCAGTAACCACACAGATCATAAAATCTGCCATTATCATAGCCTGGGTGTGGACAAAACTTTTTGCTTCTCTGCCCCACCAGAAGGGAAGAGAACTTACTCTATGAGGCACATGCAGTGAGTGGTCAGGAGGACAGCAGAGACTGTTCGCCTTTCATGTTCTAGAGTATTTACTCAGAAAAAAAGCTCCTAGACCACAGAACTGATGCAGCAGTAGTGGTTAACGTGTTAACTAGTACACTGTTCAGGCTGGCATAGTATTTCCGTAAAGTATATTTTGCCACAGGAGCATCTCATGATGCAGGTACAGTTTAAATGTATTGTGCTTGCAAGTGTGCTTTGGGTTTTTTTGTGGCTTTTGACTTTTGGTGGGGGCCTTGTTCTGGCGCAGTAACTCACTGAAGCATCTGTCAAAACAGGCTTGTTGCTTGTCTTTGTTTCTGGGATGCTTTGCACTGTGGTTTGTTGTTTTACAGGTTTAAACTGATTCTAGTCATTTTGATTTTCAGCTTCAGGTGTATCTACTCACCTGTAGTGTTAAGGAGATGCTTGCAAGGTTGACTAGCCCAGTGCCTTGTTATGTTTTACTTTCCCTTGTGGTATTTCCCATCTCTCATACTTATTCCAGTGGAGATGAAGGGGCATTAATTTTCCTTGAGGAGAAGGGCAGCAGGCAGTGTCCTGGGACACTTACTGCATCTATACATTGTGTCCATGTACCCATAGCAGAAATCCTTTGCAGTCCACATTTTGAGTACTGTCTGAAATATCCTCTCATGTTGGCAGAATCTAAAAATAAATAAGAAGTTAACATTTATTAAATATGGAACAGTGTCCTTTTCTGACATTTCTCATAGAAGTAGTGTAATTTAAGTATAAATAATCTTGTTAATTTAATCCAAACTAACTCATCTTCCCTCCCCTTTCAATAAAAAGGAAATTGGCTTTCATGCTTCTGTGGCTAGAAGAGTTCCAAATGCACATAACCTGGATCATAAAAAGGAAATACAGCAGTAAGTATTTCTGTTTCTCTCTCACTAATGAACATGTATAGATCATCTGTTGTAACTCATCTTGCCCCTCACTCTTCCCAGATAATTTAGCTTATCCTGTGTAAAGTATATTCAATTTTACGATTTGCCATTTGATTCAAGTACTTTTATTACTCTCATTAATTTCAGTTTTCAACTGATAGAAGTCTATACAGTTAAACATGTAGGAGACACAGAAACTGTCCCCAAATGTTGTATCTTTCCAAAATATCCCAAAGCTGTGTGTACAGTACTAATAGCTCAAGCTGTACACTGTGAGCACACTGTTTGGCCTGGGTACTGCTGGGTGTATGACAGTTGGGGATTTACAGCTTCTACTTTTCAGGTGGAGGAAGTCTTTCTTGTGCAGCCTACTGTTTGGTATCCCTGTCTTAATCCTAATGATTTATATGCTAATACCCAATGGTGAGCACCATGGGTCTATGGTGCTGGAACAGAACCTCATTCCTGGATTATCTATTTTAAATCTTCTCTTCTTTGTCCTGTGCACGTTTGTTCAGGTATGTCCACAGTACTTCCTAGGGGTTTGCTTTCTGTTCTGTAAACTCATGTGATAAAGAGAAAAGACTGGAAAAGTTTAGTGGATTAGGCTTGCTCTCTTGTCTGTACCACCTACACAGAATAAAGAGACGTTTTTCTGCAGGTTTTCCATTCTGTAATTGCTCACAGGACTTACTCCTGCCAAAGCTGCATCAGGTAGTTTTCCAAGTGGGGAAGGTAGTGTTAAAATGAAGAAATACCTGATCAGCTGCAAACTAATTGGGTAGCATAGGCAAATCTTTTCAACTTCTGTGCCTTGTTTACTTTTCATTGCTGAGGAAAAGGATGATATTTAGCTGGCAGAGTTGTTTTGAGAATGGGGAAGGGAAAGTGAGAGGATGACAATGGAGTCAGCCTCCTAGTAGACCACTCAACTGAAGTTATAGCAATATAAAATTTGCATGGGACAGTAATGCTTTCCCTTATATACTACATATTTATAATTCTGCTATAGGCAGCATCATGTACTCTCTGCTTTCACTGCTGTAATCTTAATGTGCGTCTGTCCATGCTTACATCAACAGTTTCTTGGTGGATGGTATTTTTATGTACAAGCTTACAAATCACTGAAGCACAAGACAGCCAATATGGATGTGCTCATCGTACTGGCCACGACGATTGCTTATGTGTATTCGTGTGTGATCCTGGTGGTAGCGATAATTGAAAAGGCAGAGAAAAGCCCTGTCACTTTCTTTGACACTCCTCCGATGCTGTTCGTGTTCATTGCCCTTGGGAGATGGCTGGAACACATAGCAAAGGTAACACATCTTCACACTAATTGTGTATTTGTGATGGAAGTAGAATAGAACTATTCAGAGGAATTTTGAGTCAGACGTTTATGATGTAGCCTGTATTATAGAAGGTCATTTAGTTCATTGGGTTAAGTGGACATCAGCATTTATCTATCTTAATATATCTTACACACTCTTCTCTGTTTCTTAGAGTAAGACCTCAGAAGCTCTTGCTAAACTTATATCTCTACAAGCCACAGAAGCCACTGTGGTGACTCTTGGACCTGACCACTCTATCACCAGGTATATATTTATGAACAAAAACCCCTTCAGCCTGCCTGGGTGCACAGACTAGGCTTGTTACAGTTAATGTGAAAGCGTGATTATTCTTTTGAAGCTACCGGTGTAAACAATGTGTCTGTTCTACTTGTGTCTTTTGCAGTGAGGAGCAGGTAGCTGTTGAACTGGTTCAAAGGGGTGATATCGTAAAGGTTGTTCCTGGTGGAAAGTTCCCGGTAGATGGAAAGGTCATTGAAGGCAGTTCTATGGCAGATGAGTCTCTTATTACTGGTAACTTCCCTTACACAAAGAAATGACATTTTCTAGAACTCTTTCTTACAAGGAAAGAGGGCAGACCCAACCCAAAAGCTGCAGTCTGAATAAACTCCCACCTTAATGGATGCTGTGCCTAGCCTTCTTGAGCTCGAATCCAAATCCTGCAGCTTGCACACACCCTAAAAAGCTGAAGAATTTCTGCTCAGTTTGGTCACCTTCACTAATGTACTGATGGGATGGATAGAGTTTAAACACCATTATTCTGGAGATCTGGTGGGAGTTTCCCCTGGAATGTATTTGTGGAGATGGTACCTTCTCAGAAATAATATCTAAAGGGCAATGGGGAAATATTGCTGAGATGTTGGGTGTACATGCATGGGCACCAAACAGGGCTTCTGACAGTGATCTCCCAGTGAGCAAGGAGAGGGAAAGAGAGCCTCGCAACTTGATGCTCATTAAGGGTCATGAGACTTTTTCACAGCTTCTGAAATTTTCAATTAATTTTGTAAATATAATAAGAATTTCCTGCATCATGCAATTCTCAGAAGTAAGGTAAAGGATATAAAAACTTTACATTGGCATTGGCATACTTGTTTTAGTTATGTATATACTTTGCTTGGGAAACAGGGACGCCCTTAGCTTAAGAGAACCAGTCATTATCACTAACTCTAAAAAGAGAGAAAATAAAGATTCTGTTGAGCTAGTGTTTTTGGAGAGGCAGCATGAGAACAGGAGCTTTGCCACAGAGACAACTTCTCTAGTCTTTGAAAACTGAGGGAGGTGGAAATAAATTGTTCAAACTCCAAAGGCTATGCAAAGTGTTAATTGGAGAAATTCCTAGAAGCTGCTTTTACAACCAGTTTGCTCCTGGCCCTTTTGAGGGATGGCATACTGGAGAGTTAGGACCAAGAAAACAGCATTTGCTTTGAAACTAAACCTAGGAAGTTGTTTGTAGAAGTACGAGACCACTTACATATGTCTTCACTAGACAGAGATACACAGTATGTGATTTCTGGTCGTGCATACCCGTTAGCATTTCAAGTTAGCATACTGATTTTGCTACCAAAAAAATGAGCTGTGTGCTAATGGACTATGTTCACTGCTATTAGGGGTATTGGCTCATTTATTCTTACCTTTTCTTTCTAGGGGAAGCTATGCCAGTCACTAAAAAGCCTGGGAGCACAGTGATTGCTGGTTCTATAAATGCACATGGCTCAGTTCTTGTTAACGCAACCCATGTTGGTAACGATACCACCCTGGCACAAATTGTGAAATTGGTGGAAGAAGCTCAAATGTCAAAGGTAAAAATAATAGAAAAGAAAACCTTAGTCCCATATTTTGATTAAATAAGGAAAAGAATCTATATTTTGATATATTTACTGGTTCAGGAAACTGTTTTTTTCCAGACTTCTAAAAAGAATCAGATTATAATGAACTCTGCATATTTATGTGTCTTGATCATAAACATGAAAATACCTGTTTTTCTTTTTTATAGGCACCCATCCAGCAACTGGCAGATAAGTTTAGTGGATATTTTGTTCCATTTATCATCATCATTTCAACAGTGACATTGCTAGTGTGGATCACAATTGGTTTTATAAATTTTGATGTTATTAAAAAATATTTTCCTGTAAGTAATTTCATTAAGAGCTGGATTTTGGTGTTAGGATACCTTCCAGTGTAATTAACATACCATCTGTGGGTTTGATGTTGCAACCTGGCAAATACTTTTGTACAATGTGGTGTTTTCTACACAGAGCAGATAATTACACTAATTAAAATCTATCTGCAGGTATAAATATACCTTTGCATTTACCCCTTAGTTCTGAATGGGTTTTCTACAAACAAATTATTGGCAGTCTTTCTGGACTAAAAATGTTCTATAGCTGCATGGCAAGGAGCTGAACCATTCCTATCATGGCTGAAATATTTCTGGACAACCTTGTTCCTGATGGCAGATAGTGATTTTGGCTTTAGAAAGAAGATGAGCTTCTGTTATCTTCAGGATGTGTATTTGCTGTGCTCAGCAGCTGTGGGGATCTGTGTGCCTGGGAGTAGGGTTCTCCCTTGCTAAGCTATGAAGGAAATGTCAACAAGTTATATTGTCATCCGGCAGCCTGAGAGCAGAGTCAAGTATATGTGTGCCTGAGCAGCAAAAAATCCAGAAAATACTGCCATAAACAATTCATAACATTGACCTTTCTCTACCATTACAGTAACAATAATAGATTGCTTTCCTATACGGGAGGTTTCCAGGTAAATGTTTTTTGAAATGGCTATGGTTGATTGTACATCTGTGTTATCTTCTATCAGCAATCATCCATCTCTTCCTTTCTTTTTTTTCCCCCTTCCCTTTTCTTGCAGAATCAGAACAAACACATTTCAAAAGCTGAACTAATACTGAGATTTGCGTTTCAAACCTCGATCACTGTGCTGAGCATTGCATGCCCCTGTTCTTTAGGCTTGGCTACCCCCACAGCTGTGATGGTGGGCACAGGAGTTGCTGCGCAGAATGGTATTCTCATCAAAGGTGGAAAACCCCTGGAAATGGCACACAAGGTTAATAGTTTATTCTGTACTTTGGTAGCTTACCCAGCTGTTGCTACATGATATATAATTTCCCAGAAAGTCATGCTGGTGGAGAGAAAGACTGCAGGATGTTGTTTGGGTTTTTTTCTGCTGGTTGCTGCTCATTAGGTAAAGAAGACAAATCTGACCTTCTTTCTTCATAGTCACAGCAAAGTGTTGAGTGAGACTGCTAATTTTCTGCATGACCTCAGAGGTTTCTGACTTCTGTGCTTTCATTACCTTTTCTGCAAAAAAGCCCAATAATCCAGTGTTTTCCTTCTTTCTTCAGAGGAATGTTGTGAAATGTTCATGATCCGTAGCTTAAAATGTAGTATGTAAGAGAAAAAAAGAAAGATTTGAAGTTAGTTTAGTGTATAGAAAAAAGATGGGAGGGAGGCAGAAAAAGCCCTTCAAAGACAGAAAAGAGATGAAAAGAGAAGGAGGAAATCTGAGAAGGAACAGGTTTGACATATTCACAGCCAGTGAAAAGAATATGAGTTTAAACCATGCTATGGTAGACTGGATTAGACATACGCAGAACCTTTCAAGTGAAAAGAGTGGTAAGAATAAATTAAACAGACTGGTAATTCATGTTCTTACTGTACGTTATAAAGCATAAACCAGAACTTTTTCCAAGGCTCTGCAAAAACAAAAAAGTTACTACTAATTAGTGTCAGAACTTTCTACCTTTTGAATTTAAGTGAGGCTACCGTCAGGGCCTGGAAAATGAGGTGACCTGTTGGATTCTGCAAGGTCAATGGGCTGGAAGAGCTGGGAATGGAAATAGTGCCTACTTTATTCATTTTTTTTGGTTCTTGTGTTTCTCTGTGCTGTGTTTATTTTTAGGATTAGAATTGACTTGGTTTGGGTTTCAGTGTATGTGGGGGTGTGTTTTCTGGTTCATTCCCGATTCCTCAAGACCTTTTGGGCTGGCTAACAAGCGATTGAAGATTTTGGTGAATAACATGAGGCTGGTTTTGGTTAGGTTGTTTTTTCTGGAACCTGTGGCAGCTTCTTGTACTCTTCCTACCTGCTCTGTCACCAAATAACTTCCTGAGTCCTCTTTCTTCAGCGCTATTGTTAATTGTTCAGAACAGCATTTGCAAAAGCCATCCTTGCATCATATCCCTTGTGGTAAAAGTGATTGAAGTGCCATTACGTGAGTCCTGCATGTGAATACATACACAAAGGACAGTACAAGTCCTGCAATGACTCTGTTGTCTGAGATCCTGATATAGGTATGGGATGGTGAAAGCAGGTGAAACCACCTGCTCTACAGACAGTTCAAAGTACATACAGGAATCCCTACTTTTGTAGGTTTATTATGTCTTGGTGTGGATATAGTCACCTCATTACTAAGGTCTTGCCTGTATTTATGTGCCTCCCTATGCTTGCAGGGCTTAGGCAGTAGCTCTGGTTTATTTCTTGCAGATCAAGACTGTGATGTTTGATAAAACTGGGACCATCACCTGTGGAGTTCCTAAAGTCATGAGAGTGCTTTTGCTGGGAGACATGGCTGTGCTCTCTCTGAAGAAGGTACTAGCAGTGGTTGGCACTGCAGAAGCCAGCAGCGAGCATCCTTTAGGAGTGGCAGTCACTAAATACTGCAAAGAGGTACTTAGCCTTCCTGTTTCATCTGAGTCCTGAAGGGATCTGTGCAAATGCAGCAATGTTGCAGAAAAAAAGCAAGTCCCTGAGGGACAGGCCTGCCTGAAAAATAATAGGCTGGAAAGCTGGGAGATTTTATGATTGTGCATCTTAGTCTGGACAATTCTAACCTTTGCTTTTCTGGTAAGCTGTGGATTTCTCAAGCAAGATCCTAAAAATTTTTTCCTGAACTAGTGGGAAAATTCAGGTTTGTGGAATATGTGCAGGAGGGATACTTATGCTTCCGATAGCATTGTGAAGCAAATGTGTGTGGTGACATTTCACGTTACCTGACTCTAGTCTCTTCTGTTAGTCACTTGCTTATCTGAATAGATGAGTCAAAAAGCTTTAAACTGTGATATTTGTGAGTTTCACAAATGAATTAATAGATCACTCAAATTTTTGCAGATTTTGCAAATGCTTAAAGGTCATTTATGTGTTGCATGTGTTCCTCAAGTGTTTCAGGAAGAATGAAAGCACAAATAGTAACCAAAATAGGAAGCGTGGTTTAAATAAACAATTTATTTCTGCTAAGACTAGTAATTAATTGATTCATGGAAAAATTCATTGGCAAGAACATATCAAATTTATTAGTGGTAGATCTTTCAGTGGTGAAATTTAGAAGCTAACATATAAATGTAGAAGTAAAAAAAGAGTATGGGTAATGACTCCGTTGCCTTTGTCGTATTTTACATTTTCTGGTTACAGATTTGTCTTAGTATACTGCTGTAGTCATCCCATGCACTAGTTATTACTGGATCTGGCTTATATTAATTGCAATGCTATACCGTCTGCTAATATTCTTACCACGTGCCTTATCATCCCTGTATTGTAATAAGGTTACTGAAAGGTACATGTAATTCCAATTTCCAAAGACAACCCAGAATAACTTGTTTATAAATTATTATTTTCTCCATTCTTTCTGTAACTCAGGGTCCTGGTAATCCCTTTTCTCATCTTGAAGGTACTCACTGGCTTCTCTCTCTAATTCAACAGAAAGACCCAGTTTCCTTATCATCCAGCCAGATCACTCCAGGAATTAGATACAGCTTTTCACTATACTTTTACATATATATATATATAAAAGGCCCGATCCCCCACAGCCAGTTGTCTGTGAGGTTAGTTAGGATTTGCATCTTTTCAGAAGCTGTATGGTTTATCGTTCAGTATTTCTCATTAGTTCCTAGTCTTGGCTGAGGCCATGAACCACCAATGTAACTGCTTTGTTTTTGAACTGCCAGGAATAGCTGTCCTTTATGGTTTTCTGGTGCTAGGGCTGTGATCTGTATGGCTGTCCCTTTCTAGGAGTCTGAACCACAGCATGTCCAGAACATCCTTATTTTTAGTTCTGTGCTACTGATACTCCATGCTGCTTTTCAGTCAGTCGGTCATTGTCAAGAAGAGGAATGAAGCCTCTTTTCAGCAGGAGTTATCTAATATTTATACCCCATGTGGGCAGCACAGACTGATGATGGACTCTGGTTATGTCCACAGGAGCTTGGCACTCAGAGCCTGGGATACTGCACCGACTTCCAGGCAGTCCCAGGCTGTGGCATCAGCTGCAAAGTTGGAGGTGTTGAGGCTGTCCTGGGCATGGCTGAGGAGGGTCTCAGTAAGCTGGACGCTAACAGGAGCAGGGACAGCAGTGCTCCTCTGGGAGATAAGGTGCTGATCACGCTCTTGGAATCACATGGTATGTCTGCCCCTGAAGTGACCGCCAGTCACAATGTGAGAGCTAATGAATCAACAGTCCTGACCCCTGTAAAACAATCCTACCAGACTAGGAACAACAGAAAGGTGGATATATGGCAGGAGGAGGCAAAGAACGTGGTGGACAAAAATGTGCCTTAACAAAAATGGAAGCTCTCTGTTTCCCCTATTCTTGATACTCTTGATCTCTCTGCAATTCAGAAATCTAAATAACAATTTAAATGCTACTGTGATGGGTACTCAGAAAGTCCTTACAATACATAGACAATAAGGCATACACAGCAATGTCCTTTTTGTGTAGAATGGTCCAGCAGAGAGCAAAGTTTGCCAGTTAGCATTATCTCCCCATTTAGAGCAGTCACCTTTAACATATGTTGTCTTACTGCAACTTCTTATATCCTACCCTTTAGTTCCCTATTAATTGGACCTCTTGTTTTCTGTTCATATATCTCTCAAGGCACTTAATCAAAAAGAAAATCTATTCAGCAGATGCACAATAAAGCATGTTACATCTGCAAACCAAGTTTCAGTGCCTGATGTTTTTTGATTAGGCCAATACATTTGTTTTTGTTTCAGGGTCTGTGGAAGCCACTTTGCTCTTTTGTAGTGTAGGAGAGAAAGAAAAAGTATTTAAAGCCATCCTTAAGAAGCTCATCAGTTCTCTTCAGAAGGCTGTGGCTCTCCTGACCTTTTTGAGAAAGCTATTAGAAGAATTAAATAGAATAAGAACTTTAATCATCACAACTGTGCCATTTGTAAATGGTGTTAATGTAATATTTTTCTCATCTGCCTTATACAGCTCTTGTGAAGTTGGATTGAATATATAATGAGGTGTTTTACAAACTGTTTCATTCTTCGTTAGAACAAAACTACTTTTTTCTTGCCAGAAATAGCCTTTATATGTGAAAGAAGTCATTAGTTGTGAGAACAAAGCAGCATGGCATTTATGAAATGTGCATACTGCATTTATTCAGAAAAACAATGCCAACTAGCAAAGGCAAATACAGGCAGATACTTCCATTAAGTATGTTAGTTCATGATGCAGTTCTGTTTATAAACAGGCACAGATTGAGTCTTGAAGGAGAAAAGTTTTATGAGGCTGTCTTCAGGTAGTGCCTATGCGTTTGTGTTTGGCCATGACAGCAGCACATCAGCAAGACTAATTCTGTTTGTGTCTTGGTGTGAGCATTGCCAGTCTTGAACACACATACACAAAAAAATTTTAGGAAAACATCTTCAGAATAACTTTCTATAGCTGATGAAGCCAGACATTGTCCTCCTCAAACACTTCTGGCTTGTGTTCACTATTTTTGAGTTGCTCATTTTTCTTTTTGTCTGTGCACAAAGGTCCATCAGCTTCTCATACATACTCGGTGTTGATTGGAAATCGTGAGTGGATGCGACGCAATGGCTTGCATATTGCAAATGACGTGAATGATGCAATGACAGACCATGAAACGAAAGGACAGACTGCCATACTAGTGGCTATAGATGGTAACTGCTGTTCTTTGGAGTGACTTAGGAAATTGTCAGTTGATCCAACCATGGAACTTAAAAAGAAACTCTGGAGCAATTGATCAGTGACTTAGTGTCAAGAAACTACTGATCTCTTAGTGCAGAACTGCTTGTGAACTGCAAAGTATCAAGGTGTTCTTAAAAGAAGCCTTCACCTCAGAACACTGTTCATAAGATTTTGTTGGGCAGTTTTTAATTTAACTATTTATTTCTGGACTTCCTGTTGTCTAGGTCTGTTGCTCAGAAAAGCAGTGCTAGTGCAGTGATATGTCCCATCCTGATTTTACATCACGTAAGGATCAGAGGCCAACCTATTGCATCACTGACTTCAAAACATTTCATGAATAAACATGATGATTCATTAGATCATTCAAGTATAATAGATTTGACTAAAAGAGTTTTGCCAAAGGGGTTCTGTTCTGTGCTGTACAGAAAAAGATCCCAGACAATACCTCAACATGAGAAACTGCTGTAATGGTGATATATTACCAGTGCATTTGTGGTCTTGAAGTGAGGTCTCTGGTTCAATTACTGAATAAATAGACTTGGTGCTCCTAGAGAGCAATTTTGAGAGGCATTTGCATGCCTTGGCCTGGGCTCCATCATCAGTCCAGTAATATCGAATGCTCTTAACATGAAAGTAAGGGCTTTGATGTACAACTGGTGTTCCTATCACTGTTAATGATAGCAAATAGAGATACAGGGGTACGAAACCTACCTAAGTCCTTTGAAAAGGTAACATGCACTGATAAACCAATGTGAGATTTTCATAAGTCACATGAAAGACATGTGGATGCACCTTTGAGTCACTATGTTGGAAGGCAGCTGCAACACTTTTGTATGGAAGTAATTAATTGTAATAGAGATCCAACCCTGAAAGATTAGGAGACATAATTCCAGATACTTTATATACTTCCTTCTGGAGGAATGTCTTCAACATGTGACCTGGACACAATTATCCAAACTTTCTCTAGCCCGCTATTGTATTTGTCTGTACCATAAAAGCTAGAAGTCAGGCATGTGTAAAAGCTACCCTCCTCCCCTTCCTCCTGGTCCCTAAACATCAAAGGTGTTTGTTGTTTGACCTGAAGCAGATAAGTGTGAAAAGTTTGTGTGTGTGTGTAAGAAAGAGACCATAACTTAGAAAACTGTAGACAGTTGTTCAGGTTTATGAGTGTCAATTTTACCCAGAATGTGGGCACATGGTGTGATGGAGGGAAGTCCTGTTCTCTCGCTGCCTTTCTGCCTCCCACAGCTCTCTCTAACAGAGGACATTTCTTTGTGTAGGCGTTTTGTGTGGAATGATTGCAATAGCAGACACCGTCAAGCAGGAGGCAGCCCTTGCTGTGCACACGCTGAAAAACATGGGAATAGATGTGGTGCTGATAACCGGGGACAACAGAAAAACTGCAAAAGCCATTGCTACTCAGGTATCTGCTTCTTTACATTTTTTAAAAAATACATAATGATGTTCTAAAACTCTGCTTACTGCAGTGAATTTGGGGCAGGAAATCAGAGTTTCACTCAATGCATTAAATGAAGACTAGCTTTTCTTGGTCTGAGGCCAGTGGCTACCTCAAGATCCCACTGAAGACAAGCAGTCAGTACTTCTTCAGAGGTACAGAGGTTCTTGCAGTAATTAATCTGTTGCTGAACTGAAGCCTCCTGCTTTCCTTCACTGAAGGGCAGTCATGTTTGGTTAGTGATGAAGGAAATTTGCTTTAAGGTCCAGTCCTGTTCCCTACAAGGTAAGTGGGGATTTGTCATTAAGGGCAACAGTAATAACAGTAAGAATGGTTAAGAAGCATAGCAGTCTAAAAGATGTTGGGTTTACATGAGATTTCCTTGATCTCAAACTCTAAATGTTGCTTGAAAGGCAAAGCCAAAATCTCACTCCACCTTGCTACATTTCTACTCTCTCCACCTTAGTTTTTCTCTTTCCCTTTTGCATCAATCTGCTTCTAATCTACTGTATGCTACCTCGCTTTCCTCAGATATCTCACCACACAGCTAACTCAGCCAGCACTGTGGTATGCATGTTCTTGCATGTTGTGAGGTCTGTTTTTTAAATCAGTGTGATGCTTTAATCCTTCTATTTTATTTCACGCTTTCACTTTTGTGTTCAGTTGTGGTAAAGTGCTTTCCTACTCAACTTTGTTAAGAGAAATCTTCAGAAACAAGCTTTTATTTATGGTTCCAGGCACTCAGGTGAAGTTTTCCAGCAAGCTTAGTCTGTGCCAACCTATATTTTCATTGAATTTTTGGCACTTACTTTCTTTCCAATGGAAAAATAGTAAGCCAGTCCTAAAAACTTTCAAAAATGTTACTTTTTCAAAGGTTAAAAGAGAGCTCTTACCTTGTGTAGTGAAAAGCTGATCTCTGCCTGCTGAGGCAGCCAAACCAGGAGCATTATGCCAGCCCTCTTCTGTACACCACCAGTGCTAAAGCCATTGGTAACAACTCCTTATAAGTTGAGATGCGGATGGGTAGAAGTGTTTAGGCAGCCATCTGCTTGATCTTCATAGTCTCCTTGAGACTTGGACATACTTGGCATTTCTGCATACTGCAACTGCCTGATCATATGGGGTTCCTGTGTTGCATTATCTGCTTGAGAGCAGGCAGGCCCCACAGAGGGATCTGGGCAGGGTGGACTGATGGTCTGAGGCCAGTTGTATGAGGTTCAACAAGGCTCAGTGCCAGGTCCTGCACTTGCATCACACAACAACACAGCACTACAGGCGTCGGGCACAGTGGCTGGGAAGCTGCTTGGTGGGAAAGGACCTGGGGATGCTGGTCGACAGCCGCCGGCTGGACATGGGCCAGCAGTGTGCCCAGACAGCCAAGAAGGCCAACAGCATCCTGGCTTCTATCAGGAACAGTGTGGCCAGCAGGGCAAGTGAAGTGATTGTGCCCCTGTGCTGGGCACTGGTGAGGCCACACCTCGAACCCTGTGTTCAGTGTTGGGCCCCTCACTGCAAGACAGACACTGAGGTGCTGGAGCGTGTCCAGAGACGGGCAGCGGAGCTGGCGAAGGGTCTGGAGCACAAGTCTGGTGAGGAGCGGCTGAGGGAACTGGGGCTGTTCGGCCTGGAGAGGAGGAGGCTCAGGGCAGACCTTACTGCTTTCTTTTCTTACTGCCTGAAAGGGGGGGGGGTGTAGTGAGGTGGGGGTTGGTCTCTTCTCCCAAGTAAAAAATGATAGGATGAGAGGAAACAGTCTCAAGTTGCACCAGGGGAGTTTTAGGTTAGATATTAAGAAAAATTTCTTCACCGAAAGGGTTGTCAAGTGCTGGAACAGGCTGCCCAGGGAAGTGGTTTAATTACCATCCCTGGACATATTTAAAAGATGTGTAAATGTGGTGCTTGGGGACATGGTTTAGTGATGGACTTGGCAGTGCTGGGTTAATGGCTGGACTCAATGATCTCAAAGTCTTTTCCAACCCAAAAAATTCTGTGATTCTATGGTTTCACTGAAAAATTTTCATGCTTCAAGCAGCATGATTAGCTGAAAGCTGGCTTCTTAATCATCAAACCTTTCTTACCAGGGCAGTAGAGCTGTAGAAGCAATGTGGGGCATGATGCTAATGACAGAACATGGTTTGCCAACACCTCTGCAGTAAAGACGGAAGGGGCTGTAATCAGTCCCTTTCTTATGCCAAAGACATGTTGCTTTTCAGCTTCCTGTGTAGATTGCAAGTGTTGTCTCCAGTGGAATTGGTTTAGTTGGCCTTCCTTTGCTTCTCCTTCACCCAGAATAGCAAATGGCTCTTCCTTTCAGCATGAAGCATATCACCAACTGGATATGTTTTTTCTTTGTACATAGGTTGGGATCAAAAAAGTCTTTGCTGAGGTTCTTCCTTCTCACAAGGTTGCAAAGGTCCAGGAGCTCCAAAATGGGAAGAGGAAGGTTGCAATGGTTGGTGATGGAGTCAACGATTCCCCTGCACTAGCCAGGGCCGACGTTGGAATTGCAATTGGAACGGGCACCGACGTTGCCATTGAAGCAGCAGATGTTGTTCTTATCCGAGTGAGCACTAGTTTTGACCTGTCCTATTTTATCACTGACGCTCCTCTTTTTGGTTTGTTTTCTGAAGACTGCATGTGGAAAACTTTCAATGCTCTTCTGTCTTGCAGAATGACTTGCTGGATGTAGTTGCCAGTATTCACTTATCAAAGAGAACAGTTCGAAGAATACGGATAAATCTGATTCTTGCCTTAATTTATAATCTGCTTGGAATACCCATAGCAGCAGGTATGTGACTGCCAGAGCTCAGCTTGTTGAAGACAGCAGCACCGTTGAGCTCTGTGGTGCATCCTACAGGATCTCCTGCTCAAGGAACCAAATAGAGGTTCCTAGAGTAGTTAAAACTTAGCAGGAGGAGGACAGAATAAATACGTTCTCTTTTTTTTGTTTGTTTGTTTTTCATGTTGTAGAAAAAAAATCTTTGTTTCCCAAATTTTAAACTCTTAGGAAAAAGTTCTCATACAATGAAATTAAAACCATGCTCTTATTTCTCATAGCGGTACTTGGGGATTAGTTTCTTTATATTCAAAGCCAGCTCTAATCAGAGATACTATCTGACTTCTGGGTGCTCCCTCTTTTATTCACCCTGAATCACACATTTTCTCTTCTACTTCTTGCATTCTCTGTTTCTGTCAGACATCTTCTCATGCTCCAGATTCCTCCTTAAAACTTACTTCAAGCATTCTTTCTTTATGAGTAACTTCTCTGTCCTTTGCCTGGACTATTGCCTTGTCTTTCTGTTGCTTTTGCTTTGTTTCATATGTGCAGAATAGCTGAAGGGGACAAACAGTCTTACCTTGTGGCCGCAGTCTTGTAACTGAACTGGTGCTAAGGTCATCCCTTGCAACAGAAGGGTAATTTTAAAATAAGTAAGTAAATATGTATCGATCTAGCCGTGTTTATGGAGATCTCCACAGGTCATGTTGCAGAACTGCCAGTCTGTTCTATGATGTGCAGGGACAGAAATGTCTGTATCGGGACAGGCAGCTCTAGCTCATGCCCGTATGTTTTTTTGCTAGGTGTGTTCATGCCTGTTGGCCTTGTGCTTCAGCCTTGGATGGGATCAGCTGCAATGGCAGCTTCTTCTGTGTCTGTCGTGCTGTCTTCCCTGCAGCTGAAATGGCAAGTTGTCTTACACTAATCAGCTGGGGACCCTTAGGTAGCTCTGCTGCTGGGACTCAAGTGAGAAGTTACTTTGGGCTTTGTGTACCTAAAAGTACCTGACAGTCCTGTAATGTAGCATTGTTCTGTCTAATCCTTGGCTCCAAAGAGACATGTGTCACTATCATGAACAGACCTGGAGTAAGACAGTACTGAGCATTCTTTAACTAGCAGCTGAAAGTGTAACTGGATGCCACTGTGTTGGAGATGTAATTCAATACCAAGGGAGGTAATGATCAACACTGGGTTTGCTGTGAATATCAAGTGAACAAATCATTCAAAATCTAGATTTGTACATGGTTTTATTTTTTGTCTATTTAACTTGGCCAGAGAGAAAGAGAGCAGCAGTGTATTTATACTTTTGCACCTTACTGTAGATAAAGTATCTTACTCTATTTTTTTGGAAGTGAACCAGTTTCTGAACTGTAGCAAGATTTTTCAAATTGATAGACTCGCAGAATGCTTTGGGTTGGAAGGGATGTTAATTTCATTGATTTCTTTAGGCTAGATTTTTTGGGCGCCCTTTTTGGATGCAGTTACAGTGGGCCTGTTTTTAACAGCATTGTGAGCAAACAACTTTCAAAAATAAGACTCTTTACGGTGTCTGAAATTAGTCCAAACCTTCACGTGTTCCTACAGCACCTGGGGTCTTCTGTAGTGTCGTGTAATTTATAGTATAGCGTAGTACGGTATGGTATAAATTATTATATAGGAATTCTGTTGCTGCATTATGTTTCTTATCCTGCAAATGCTCAGTGAGACCACAATCTAGAATGAAAACTACACATGTGCTTATGTTTGTTTGCAGAATCAGCCCTACCACTATAGAATTTTCATCCTAAGAACTTTCTGTGTGTAGTTATGCAAAGGATGAGAAATTTCTGAGAAGGGATTCCTTTATTCTTCAATCATTTTGATCTTCTGCTGATTACATTAAGTATCAGACACAATCATGGTTAGATATTGAGAACCCCCCAAAACATACTTGGCTTCAGACTTATGGAAGCTGTATTCCAGTATAACCTGTAGGCCAGTAATCTTTCTTGAAGCTTTACATCAGCTGAATAGAACTTCAGATTCCAAAGAACACGATAATACATGTATGTGAAGAAGACCATGCATACTTGCCCTTGCTGGGCTTTTTTTGACCTAGAATACATTGAATGGGTCATCAAGTCCATTCCCCTGCAACTGTCTGCTATGAACCCTTTCATAATTCATAATTCAGCAAACTCATATTTTTTCTTAAAGAACATCACTTTGAGAATCCTTCTCTTTTACTACTGAGATGTCTTAGTGCAATGGGACCAGTACTCTCAGTCATTAACATTGTGTCTGAAGTGCAGGTAACATTTAGGTTATCAGAAGTTTCAGAGTTGTTCTAATGCCAAAGACACTTCTGCACATCAGTTCCAAACATCTTTTCTCTTTTTCCTCTTAGTTACAAGAAGCCAAACACAGAAAGTTATGAAGCACAAGCTCAAGGCCGCATGAAGCCACTTACTCCTTCCCAAATCAGTGTTCATATTGGAATGGATGATAGGAGGAGGGATTCATCCAGATCAGCTCCTTTGGATCAGATTAGCCAAGTGTCTCTCTCTTCCTTGACTTCAGACAAGCTACCGAGATGTAATGGTTTTGTTGAGGAGGAAGGGGACAAGTGGTCATTGCTCATGAATGGAGGAGATGAAGAACAGTACATCTGAAGCACTGTATTTTTAGTACTGGAGGAAATATTCCTCCTCACTAGGGGTGGGAGGGACCGACACTTCATCAAGAGTTTCAGGCCTCTAAGTGAAAACTTTCCTTCAGCTCATAAAGCAATTGCAACTCAGCTCAGTGCTGGGTTGTATGGACTGTGGTTTTTTTTCAGGTCACCAGTTATTTCTAGTCACAGAAAGAATCTGTGACTTTATAATTAACTGGCTCCTTTGCACACAGCAATTAGTGACATAATGTAAAATTGTAATTTTACATTATGTCTAAAAATGCTGCTGTCTTCTGGACTGTTTGCTGGGCATCAAATTTCATACTTTTCACTCTTTCTAACTTTACTCTTTTAAAAGCACATGAAACAAAAGCATTTTCAGAGCCGCCAAATACCGTTCTCTGTCTCCAAGTGAAAATAGCCATGGCACAAGAAGCTCTGTGGTCAGAAGTTTTATTTTTACACAGAATCCTAACTAGTCATGTCACTGTGAGAGCATTTTGTATTTAGGATTCATGTGCATGTCCTTGGACCAAAAAAGCTTCAGTGTTTCACTGACTATAATTCTCTGACAGCTCTCTTTCAATGCTTTTTACTTGCTTTCAGATATCACATCCTTCTGATGCACATTTCCATTGCTAAACTTGTTCTGTGATTCCCACTGCACTCCTAGATTTTATCTTTTGCTCCATATCAGCTGTTTTCCCCCTCTTTTTTTTTGTGCAAGATATCTTCTATGAGTTACTTATGTTTATAGATATTTCTGTTTTGGAAAAACTCTGTTAAGTCACCAGGAACTTTTCTGTTCCTATTGATGCCCACAGAGGCAGAGCAATTCCTGGTTCAAGTTAGCATATCATTTTCCTGTGGATACCTTGCAGGACCCCATGAAGCTCCTGACAGTTGGGCAGTTATCTGTGTCTTCCTTCTAGCAGAGTGAAGAATTTATGCCAGTGTGAACAAAGGTGGTACTTGCCATGGTGTGACTGAGAACAGAACTAGCACTGGTGTGACTCCAGCATGGCTGAATGGAATGAGTTTGTTGCATAAGTTAAACCCAGGTTGATGGCTGCTTAAAATGGAGCCAAAAGTTTAAATGGTAAAGGTAGAAAAACAGCCTTAAAATGTGGGGCTTCTCTTTGCTACCATATAAATAGCCTTTTCTGATGACAGAGGACCTGAACTAAGAATATTTGTAATAGCTTAACATTTGATGTCAATTTGTTTTGAATTGTTTTAAATTTTCCTCTTTGCTCGAGTTTAATGAGAACCAGGGTTCTTCACTTTAACATCTTTACCAAAGCTTGCAGTAACTTTATCACTGTGAATGTCAATTTCTTCCCTTAACACCTTTTAGAATCACGGCAGTAGGAATCAATGACTTTGGTGCACTGAACCCAATCCTGGGGTGCTGTGTTGCTCAGCTGTAGGACTCTGAACTAAGAAGACCAGAGTTTTATAGTCTAATCTAAAAAGTAAAAGAAGAGGACTTACCATGCTAAACAATGTGACATAACCACTTACTTTCAATAACTCAAATATAGAGCTGCTTCCAGTATGGGTTCAAATCCTGCTCTTCCTAATGTGAAAATGAAAAACAAGTCAGAGGGGAAAAGAATTGTGCTGAAAGCATTGGGCAGATCTTCCTATTATCTCTTCCTCTTAGTATTAACTTGAGCTCTCCTTAGTAATCATTGACGGCACTGTCTTAAAAATAATGACAAATCAGTTTTAAAATGGATAAAATCTCTTTATATGTGTGGAGACTACTTTCACAGCACACACACTTTTCAAACATGTGGTAGGTGCCTACACATGTCCCTGTGAGGAAGATGGTTTATTGTTTCACTGTTGTATGTTTTCTTACCCGTGCTTACAGTAAAACTACTGTGTTAAAAAACAAAACCCCCAAAACCAACCAAGCAAACAAATAACTTTGTGTCTTTGTTTTTCTTTTTTTCAGAGGGATACAGAAAAAAAAAAAAAAGACTGTAAGCAGTGATTGTTGGATTGCAGGATACATATGATACATATGCACAAGAGATTTTGTGACTGCTTTGTGATCTATTTCAGGCAGGATATATAACAGGGGGAAAGGAGTGTTGAGGCACACAATATACAATTGTATATTGAGGTACGTGAGGTTGCAAGCATGTTGAAAGGTGAAATTAGGATTCAAAATCGTCTTGAGAATTTGGGCAGAACAGACAAGTTTTGCAAACAGGAAAGGGGAATAGAGGTCAGCTTGGCAGAAAAAGGTCAGGTAGTTGGCTGGCATTTCATTTTGTGAGCCATTATAACAACATAGTGATGCTGAAAAATGAACAGAAACATTAAGATGTATAAAGACTATATCACAGAATAATTTAGGTTGGAAAAGACCTTTCATATCATCCTTATGACGTGAAATACTTCTTTCTGTTCAGCTCTGAAGAGGCATCGGCTGAAGTATCAGGTCTAGTATTGTGTGTCATACTTGTTAGGATAAACCAGAGGCAGTTCAGAGAAGAGCAGAGATTTAACAGAAATCTAGAGAACATAAGTACATGAGAATGAGAAATACAAGAAAATCGAAGGAGTTTGAGTAGGTTTGCCTACAGAATACTCAAAGGAAATACAAGTCTCCAAACAAAGAGAACAATTTATTCCTTTCATGTTTTCAGTGTCTTTTGTGTTCGTGGTGGCTAGAACAAGAAAGAATAGGCTTATTGAATCAAAGAATATTTTAGATTAGTCGCTAGGGAGGAACCATGTAACAGGAAAGATTGTGGAGCGCTGGAAGAGATTGCTGAGGGGGGTTCTTCAGATGCGTGTGGCAATCAGGCACGTACCTGATGAAAATGTGTTAGCTAAAGGTGAATCCTGCCTTGGGGCAGATGACTGTCCTGGACAATCTCCTGACCTTCTCTCCTGCCAGGCTTTCTCTTCTTTCTGTGAACATACTGTGAACTGGAAAATTACTGGAGTAGAGGACTGATCGCAATATCCTGCTCTCAAGAGGTGCCAAAGTACTGGAAGAAAGATCAGCTTTGACTTTGTTTAATAACTCAAAAGGAACTAGAAAATACGTTAAGCTTTCCTAACTATATTTGCATAATGTCTTAGACCGTAAACTGCTGTGAAACTTGCATAAATGCCTAAAGGAAGTTGGAATAACTACAGATAGTCAAGAAAAAGAAATCTAAGTGTAGTGCTGACACTTGTGATCGTGTGCTCTTGTTAAACTGTTGAGCTTGAGCTGACTCGCTGGAGGGGCATATGAGGTGGAGGACAGCATCTGCATTTCTGTGTAACATAATTATGAGCTTTCCTTATCTTCACTAGGACCATCCGCCTGTGGAGCCTCTGGCAGAGTGAAGTGCTGGCCTGTGGCTGGGGCTCCTCTGTGCTGTGATCCCAGTCCAGTAAAAGGGCTGGAGGAAAGCGCCCAAGAGGACGGGCTCTTGGGGTAATCCCTAAGCTCAGTGCCCTGGCTGCTCGCCAGTGCACCATGCTTCTCCGTTTTCCCATGACTATTTAGATGGATTAGACAGTGTGGAGGAGCTTTTTAAATCCCAGTTTTGGTCTTAGGCATCTACATTCTGGATGTTCTCCCAACGTGACTCAGTCATTGCTGATCTGACTCTACATGTTGATATATCTGATGATTTAAATGGGATGTCTAGTTGTTTTGCCCTGGGAAAAGTTCATGAGTCTTTTTCTGTAACTTTTTTCTTTAACGAACACAGAAGATGTCTAAGGAATCAGATCTTTTAATTTGGCTTTCATGTTATTTTTAGTGCAATAGCTAAGGAGCAGTGTTTCCTGTGAAGCTTTTCAACTGTTTTCCTTCTCATGCTATAGTTTTGCCATAAAATTTTTTGGTGCCCTAGGTTCACAGGAAATAAATTATTCCATTTAATTTCCTCCTCCCTCCCCCCTTTTTCAAGCAAATTAACTGTCTGATTTCTATCCAAGCTGATTACAACCTTTCTCTGACTAAATATTCTTCCAAAGATTGTATTTTCTCTGAATGCACTTGCCTGTGAAGAAAACAAGTGAGTAGGTGGTGAAATTATACAATGGTGTACAGGGATGGGAAATCAGATAATACCAAAATGCTGGATTTAATTTCCTCTACTAAGATGCCAACAGCAAGCGTGTTGGTTTTCAGTGGAAAATCGTTTGAGAGTCACAACAAAAGAAGTGGTGAAGCGCAAAGCATCCTGTTCACATGTGAGTTTCAGACAGGCACAAATGTGGGAGAAGGCAGGTTAATTCCTTTCCTTGTCTCAAATTAAAAGCACCCAGACTTTGCGGGCAAGCACGGCCCATCCACAGACTCTCCATGTAATGATCTGATTTTCATGATTTGTTTATCTTCATGATTTCTGAAGTTTCATGTGGCACTGCAGGGGAAGGGAAGGGGGTGTCGCAGGAGGAGGTGTGTGTTTGTTTCCCCACTTGGGCATTTAGTTGCCCCAGGTGGAGGTAAATCCCCTGGGAGATTTGTGCTGGTCAGTGCTGTGGTCCAGGGGCATTGGTGCGAGGTTCAGGCTGGGGGCTGTGCTGCCTGGTCCGCCAGCACCTTGCTTCATGGGGGACCGCGAGATGTCACTGCAGGTCCAGCCCCAGCCAGAGAATCCCCTTAATCTGTAAAGCATTTGAAGATCCAATACATTCACTGCTGGTTAGCAGCGAGGGAAAAAATGCAAAGAGGGCAGTTTAAGTCACATAATTGGTGTCTGCTGAAATTATTGTTAAATTTCTTTTGCCTTCAACAAGCTGATATTCGAGAAGAAAAGCAGTCCTGCAGGAAGGCAAAGCATGGTGCCTGCACCCTCAGAACAAACCTGCACAATGTGAGTTTAAACTCCGCAGGCAGCTGAGGGTGCAAGACTGCTTCTTTGGTTGGGTTTTGTTTTAAGCAGACTCTTGCCTTCGGGGAAGTCGCCATCTAGACCTGTGCCGTAAGGCTCCAGGAACGTGTTTCTGTTCAGGGGAGCACCAAAGCACAAGTGTAAATCCTTCCGGAGTCAGTGAAGATAACGTGACATGCACAGTGCTTCTCTGAACTACAGCTGCATGTGTCTCATGACAGACAGACAAAAAAAAAATTGGGCATAAATCTGAATATTTGACACCCCTGAACACTTAGGGAGCTACCCAAAATCCGGATGACTATCTGTAAAATGAATAAATAGGCTGGGTTTGAAAGAAGTTCACCAAAGTGGTTTTTTTCTCCACTGCTACCTCTTTTTAAGTGTGACACAGTGCATGGCTTTTGTACAAAGCAGCGGTGCTGCTGTCACAAAGTGCTGTAGCTCTGTATTATTATTTAAATCCCTGTAACCCTGCTCGCCTTCAGCCCATGGCAGGTGAGGAGCTCCCAGGCTGCTGAAGAGGAAGAGGAGCTGTCCCCAGGCAGCACAGGGCCTTGGGGCACCCATCAGGTGAAGCTCGCCAAAGGTGCTTTGGGGATACACAAGATCAATGGGATCACTCAGGCTGCTGCTTTGGTAGAAGATGGATTGTGGCAGTTTTACTTAAAGCAAATTGCTTTAAAATTAGCATTTATCTCTCCACTTGTATTTTTTTAGACATTTCTGTGGTTTGAGAACACCTGGCTGAAATGTCCATGTCTCCTGAGCCCTTCACCTCTCTTCTACCCTCGTAGCGTTAGGGTGAGGGCTAGAGATGGCACCCTGCGATGGGTGGCAGGAGGAGCACGCGGTCTCCTCTGCCCAGGCACAAGGGGACTACACAGCAAGCCTGGTGCTTTCCTGCCCTGTAGCTCTGCAGCTTTCTGCCTTGCCTGACGGGCATCAGGGGCTGCAGGGGGCCAGATGTGCAACACACACACGTGGTGCAGACTGGCAGCAAGGAGCGAGGCAGAACGGCCACCCTGCACTGATTCGAATTGCGTTTGGGGAGGGGCCTGCTCATCCATGCTCGAGCCTGTGGGTTTAATCAGACCCCTGGGGGGACCCAGCACAGTCCTGCTGAGGGGCATGTGCAGGAGGTGGTGCCAAGCCTGCTGCCAGGAAAGGCTGGGGGGCAGCCTGGCTGCATGGGGGTCACTGGGCACCAGGAAGTTCTTGTGTGCACTCATTTTCAGTGTTCAGAGCTGGCTTTTTTAAATGCCCCGTGTGTCAGTGGGCCAGTTTATGGGGCTGAAGCAAGGGACACAGCTAAGGGTCTTGGCCAGGGAGGGCAGAGGACTTCTGAGTTTGCAGTGAAGATAGGGTGTAGGTGTTTAGTGCAGTGGTTTGTGCCAGCTTTCCTGCCAGGCAGGGGGTTGCCACATTGTGTGCTCCCGGTGACAGACATCATAAACTTTGTCTTAGTCCCTGGGGTGAAAGTGTAACAGGTTTCTCCACAGAAGAGTGCTAGATTTTGGATGACCCAGACGCAGAATGTCTCCAGAGCAAACCAGGTTACCTCCCTGTACGGGGATGCATGGGATGTGCCAAGCAGCCCAGGCCAGATGCATGCTCTGTGCACAGAGAGCATCAGCACCGCCACGTGTCCTGCTCTGCCTCCGGAGATGGGTAAAGCTGATGGACTATTTTCTGGACACCTGCTAGCCCAGGGGCTGCAAAAATACTTGCTGTGAAAAGACAAGGAAAACCTTGGCTTTCCTACAAGGCACAACATCAGACTGTACAACATAAACCACTGTGGGCTGAGCTGCTCATGTCCTGCACGCAGGTTACAAGCAGGTTAATCCTGACAATGCTCACACCTACCGCATCCAGCTCATGCAGGCAGAACTGGCAAAATTTTACTCACCAGGGGAAACGAGACCTGTGGGGGGGCTTGCTCCAAGGCCTGT
Source organism: Falco rusticolus (assembly GCF_015220075.1). Classification (NCBI taxonomy): domain Eukaryota; kingdom Metazoa; phylum Chordata; class Aves; order Falconiformes; family Falconidae; genus Falco; species Falco rusticolus. The sequence goes on from NC_051188.1 coordinate 29,169,910, forward strand.
CTGTGCTTTCCAGCAGTGCCGGGAAGGGTGTGCAGAGTTAGGCCCTGCTCCAAAAGACGTGCCTGCATCCCCGCAGAAAGGGGCATCACTTCTAAGGGTTAAAGTTATTTTAAGTTATCTCTGCATTGCAGTTGCAAATCTGAGCAGCTGGGAACAACCTGCTGAACAGGAAAAAACTCAGTAAATATATACTGTCACTGATTTATAAAAGAGTGCGCAGACAATGTAATTACTGTAATTATGTCAGATACGTGCTGCAGAGTTGCCATTTGTGTTGGGAATTTTATCCTCTCACTATGGCAGGAGAATTAAAAAAACCACATACACCTGCCAATATATTCGTGCCATGAGTAACTTACTCAGAAGCTGTTGTTTGATTGTCCTCTTTGCAGACCATGGAGCTCATTAAGCATATCATCTTGGAGATGAAGGGGAGAGAGGCAAGGCTTTCGGGTAGCGTGCTGCTTGCTTCACACCCACGGGGGAGGCAGATTTTGGCTGTAAAGGTGGCCTGGGCAATGCTACCCTGGGCAAGGCCATGTTGCAGTGAGATGGTTTATAGCTGTAGCTCACAAGAAGCTGCTGAAAGGGAAGTTTTGGTGAAGATGCCTGCACTCATCTGCTTCTGCGGGTGCAGGTACCCACCGCTGGGACGGGTGGGCTGAGAAAACCAGCAGTGGGTGCTGGGCGTGAGCTCCTGCTGGACCTGCCCTGCCCTGCCAGCCGGCAGCACTCATGGAGGGATGTAGTGGCCAGAGCGCCTCTGCCCTAGCTTATCTCCCTTTTCCATGAAGGTTTGCTGTAGCCCACTCCTGGCCTCGCTGGCAGGGTCGGGGACACCAGGCAACTCCTGTCTATGCTGACAACAGGCTGCCTGATTTTCACTCATGACTGCCATGGCAGGTGTAAAAAACTATGGACTAGGGTATTGTTTATTAAGATTTATGTTAAGCCCAATGTAAAGATTAGGCAGCAAAAGATAAGATCACCGCCAGGTGTCCAGGATGCCGCTTGTGAAAGATAAGATCACCACCAGGTGTCCAGGATGCCGCTTGTGCATATGAATGAAGGGCCAACACCTCCACTACTTCATGAACACGAAAGTAAAAGAAAAAAAAAGTATAAAAAGGGACTGTTTGAACTGCTCAGTACGGCAGTTGGCGGAGCGCAGACTCCCCTGTCGTCCAGCGCTGTTTTTGCTCATATTCTACTTGCTATAATTAATAAAAATTTTAATTGGATTATGATCTATTGTGGTCTCAATTTATAACACAGGTGATAGCTGAGCAGCCAGAACTGTGTGACTTGTATGGTCTATGGACCGTAAAATATGGGCTTATATGGGACTATTGGGTAAGGTAGGAAAGGGAAACTACAAGGAGAAATGTCTGCAAGGTACACAGGTATCGTAGGAGATGCTCACTGTGACCTGTGATGAACAGAGAGAGAATAGTAGAATCATAGAATCATTTAGGTTGGAAAAGACTTTGAGGTCACTGAGCCCAACCATTAAGCCAGCACTGCCAAGTCCATCACTAAACCATGTCCCTAAACACCACATCTACACATCTTTTAAATACCTTCAGGGATGGTGACTCAACCACTTCCCTGGGCAGCCTGTTCCAATGCTTGACAACCCTTTCAGTGAAGATATTTTCCCTAATAAACCTCCCCTTGTGCAACTTGAGACTGTTTCCTCTCATCCTATCATTTTTTACTTGGGAGAAAGACCAACCCCCACCTCACTACACCCCCCCCCCTTTCAGGCAGTAAGAAAAGAAAGCAGTAAGGTCTGCCCTGAGCCTCCTTTTCCCCAGGCTGAACAGCCCCAGTTCCCTCAGCCGCTCCTCACCAGACTTGTGCTCCAGACCCTTCACCAGCTCCGCTGCCCGTCTCTGGACACGCTCCAGCACCTCAGTGTCTGTCTTGCAGTGAGGGGCCCAACACTGAACACAGGGTTCGAGGTGTGGCCTCACCAGTGCCCAGTACAGGGGGACAATCACTGCCCTGGTCCTGCTGGCCACACTGTTCCTGATAGAAGCCAGGATGCTGTTGGCCCTCCTGGCCACCTGGGCACACTGTCAGCTCCTGTCCAGCTGGCTGTCAACCAGCACCCCAGGTCCTTTTCCACCGGGCAGCTTCCAGCCGCTCTGCCCCTGCCTGTAGCACTGTGTGGGGCTGTTGTGACCCAGGTGCAGAGCTAAGAGGAACTGGGATGTGTGGGTGGCTTTTGTAGGGAGAGGACACCCAGATTTTCAGGCCACTGCAGCACTTCTCTCGGGGATCCCAGAGGGTGGAAAGCCTCAGCTGTTCAGAGGGCTGCTGGGGTCTGGCCGGCACTCACTGCAGCTTACAGCTGGAGCTGGATGCACCCCAAACCCTGTGATTTCCAGGCAGGTTTCACTGCAGAGGCAGCAGGTTAAGATTTTTCCCTGCACAAGCCATTAACCAGTTATTAATGGCTACAGCAACAACTCCATGTGCTTAAAAAGAAGGGAGAAAATGAGAATTTGACAGAGCTTTCCCTTCTGAACACACTGGGCTGTAAGAAACGATCCTCTTGCTTAAATAGTAAGCAGGTTGGACCAATATAAGTCAGTAGAAAAATAGGCTTGCTCTCAAGAGATCTTCAGAAGTAACAAGAAAAGCAGCTTTGCTCTGCAAGTTTCATCCCAGGATCTTGGCCCAGGGAGAGCAGGGCCTCTACAGCAGTGCTGGGAGGGAGAGATGGGGAGGGAGGTGAAAACAAGGCTGAGCCCAAAGCAGCCTCACTATTTTCCTCCTTTGAAAAGTGTCAAATTCTATGGGAAAGCATACCACTGATTTAGTAATTTTGTCATTGCTGTTGTATTTAACTCCCTGGGCATTTGTTAAATGTAAGCCCTGAGATAAAGGTGTTATACAGCAATAAAACGGCAAGCCAATTCCACGAGGAAAGAGCTGATTGCATCTTACACAAGGCTGAGCTGAGGCACAGGTGATGTGACCTGAGCGGTGTCTGACCCCAGCAGGGACTGGGACATTTTGTGTTTCAGCCATGCCTCTTCACCACCATCTTGCCTTGTTCTCCTGATTGCTTGGCTTGTTTGTAAAAAAAACAAATAAAATAAAAATTGAATTTAAAAGAACTCACTTTTGGGTTCATAAAAACAAAGGAACGTAAACATAGCTCACCCATAGCCAAGTTACTAGTCTCTGATTCAGACATGTATGATTGTTTCCCCAACAACTTCTTCCCCCTCTCCATTCTCACTAGCTCTTCCATCATTTTCAACTTCTTGTGTAAGTCAGAAAAGAGACAGGTTGAAAAACTCCATTATAAAAGACCTGAAGAGTAATGAAATGAGAAGATTACAAGTTCTGCTACGAGGTGTGTATTCTCTGTGCATCACATTTACCCATCTGTGCTGATGACAGCAGTTCCTCTGCACGCTCTTCTGCTTACTTCTTTATTAAAACACATGTTTAGAAATGGCAGTAGGTGTAATGAGAGTGACTGCACCTATACCAGTATTAACACTCTCCCCATTTAATTTACTATGCTATATGTATACACATCTGGCCACAGTATTTTTGCAATGCATACAGTGGCTTCAGCAAAAAAAGTGTTTTTAACACCCAAGAACCAAAAAAAAAAAAAAAAAAAGAGGCAGAAATAGCAAACCACAGTAAATGATATATTCTCTTTATTCTGGTGAGTTGTTCAGACAGGCACTGGGGCACAGAGCAAGCCATGATACTCCAAGCAATTCCAGCTCTGGACACAATCGCCTGCATACAGGGCAGTACCAAAGCAATCACTAGAAAGTGGTAGCACATTTCCCAGAGGGCTGCTTCACCTGCGTCAGCTGCTATCACGTTTTATCCTCTGTTAATATGAGAGGACATTAGTCCTTCTTTTTCTTTTCTTTTTGGTTTTCTATTGATCCCAAGGTTCCTGTTTACAGTTTGGTGCTTTGATGACCATAATTTCTCCTCTGCTGAGGGTGTCCTATTGCCTCAGAAAGAAAATTATATTTCCATTTACTTAATAAGGTCACTCCAAGCTTAAGTCATTGGCCTAGCAAGAGGATGCACATAGGCCAGTTACATTCGTAATACTTTACTCCTCTGTTTCTCATCTTCCCCTACAGGTTTAGCTGGTGTCCCATGTGTAACATGCTTTGGAATTTGTGTGTGGAAATGCAACAGATGCTGCCACATGCATAGCAGCTCAAGGGCAGAGTCTGGAGAAACCAAACCTAAGTTGCCAGGCTCTTATGCCACCTCTCCTGTTTTACTGAGAGAAAAAGCCTCCTTGTTGCCTCTGAAGGTGGATTCCAGCATCACCAGTGGATTATGTGCAGTTGTAGCAGATCCCAGTGTCAACTTTATTTTTTCAGTGCTATGGGGCGCACAGACTGGAGCAATGCTGACACTGTTGGCCTGGGTCATCATTCACTGGCTTCAGGTTCACCTCCCTTTTCTTCACCCTGCTCAGGTTGAAGTGGACTAGTGTACCTTGTTCAGAAGTGTGGAACTCAGGTGTATTATCCCCAGACGTGTAATTTGGGCTGACATATGCCTGGGTCTTTTCCAAATGCGGTGGTTTCTTTTTCTGCCTAGAAACTTGTGACAGCATCGGAAGATATTGAGCATTTGCCCATAGCCTCTGGATATTCACAGTAATTCTGAGCCAGCTGCCAGACACAGCCGTGTCCTTGGCAAATGGCCATTGTCCATATGCAGGTCAACTTCATACAGTATGTGCAGGAAATCCCATACATGCATACTGTATCAAACCTTGTAGACATTTGCAAGGCATCTTTTAACATATTTCAGACCTGGAAATCCCAGACAGAGACATAGCTGGGCATGTGGAGCAGAGGAATAGGAAGGACTTTCAAACTGCCTGGTTTGAGTAATTCTAATTGTATCATTGTCTTGGTTTCAGCTGGGATAGAGTTAATTTTATTCCTAGTAGCTGGTACAGTGCTGTGTTTTGGATTTAGGATGAGAATAATGTTGATAATGCACTGTGGTTTTAGTTGTTTCTAAGCAGTGTTTGTACTAAGGCAAGGACTTTTCATCTTCTCACCCCACCCCACCAACAAGTAGGTTGAGGGGCACAAGAAGCTGGGAGGGGACACAGCCAGGACAGCTGACCCCAGCTGACCCCAGGGCTATTCCATACCATACGGTGCCATGCTCAGCATATAAACCAGGGGCAGAGCTGGCCGGGGGCTGCTGCTCGGGAACTGGCTGGGCATCGGTCAGCGGGTGGTGGGCAACCGCATTGTGCATCACTTGTTCTGTATGTTTTAATTCTATTATTGTTATTAGTATCATCTTCATCATCATTATTATCATTATTATTATTTTCCCTTCCGTTTCTGTCCTATTAAACTCAGTCCTATTAAACTTCTGTCCTGTTATTACCTCAGTCCATGAATTTTACTTTTTTTCCCCAGTTATCACCCTCATCCCATCCCACTGAGGTGGGGGCAGTGAGCGAGTGGTGATGTGGTGTTTAGCTATGTGCCAAGTTAAATCACGACTGTCCTTTCTGGGTGCCCAACACAGGGCAGGAAGGGTTGAGATAACCACAGATCTGACCACAGTGTGTTAAAACAAATTTGCTATAAATTTGACTAGTGTCAATAGTTGCTGGTCACAATGTTGATTTATTTGCCCTCAGAGCTGTTGTGCTTGTTCTCAGGGTTGCGTTATCCAACACCTCACTTGCTGTATATGTTTCCTGTTGTGCTGTTTATCACCTCTGGGGGCTGGGTTAAGGTTATCGGTTTGTTGTACTTTGTAACACTGGCTTATGCTATGATAGAATTGCTGATCATGAAACTAATGTGGTATTTGTACTCAGCATTGCCATTACCTCTGTGCTTTGGGAGCTGTTTATCAGAAAACATTAGTAATTACACCTTCTACCTTTTCTCCTCAGAGAGCCAATCTATGGGGGAGACACCTTCCTCCACCTTCCCCCTCTCCTCCAGGCTAATTACAATAGCTTTTGAGAATTTTAAATATCCTCAGGATGTTCAAATCAGCATGTTCCTATTGCTATGCTTCCTGAATGTGTTCCGGGTCTTGTTTAAGGTTAAAACAACTATTTAAGAATACCACCCAGAGATCTGCCCTGAGGCTGGCTACTTATGAGTGGCAGGGTGTGTGGGGTAGTATGGGCAAGTGCCTACCTAGGACAGTGGGCACCTCTCGTGGTTTGGAACTTCACCTTTGAGCGAGCCCAGAATCCAGAAAAAGTAGTACAACGTTTGGGAGGAGTACCCTGTTTGAGAAGGGGAAGAAAATAGTCCAAACCCTTCTGCAAGCCAGTTTTGCCATAAAACAAAGTAAGGTCAAGGGACCTGTACAGAGGACCCAGTTTTCAGGAATAAAATGGCAAGATGGATGTCGTGAGATCCCAACAGATGTGATCAATAAAATAACAGCAATGCCTCCACCAGCTAGTAAGAAACAAACACAAGCTTTCTTGGGTGTTGTGGGTTTTTGGACAATGCATATTCCAAATTAAAGTCTGATTGCAAGCCCTCTCTGTCAAGCGACTCAGTTCTCTCCCTCGTCTCACCCTGGGGGGGAGGGCTGAGTGAGCAGCTGTGTGGTGTTTAGCTACTGGCCAGGTTAAAGCACAATAATAATTCTGGCTAATGGCAGCCCACCGTCAAGGGGCGTGAAGGCAACTAGTTATTTCTCAATAACTTAGTACGGATTGTAAGAACACTTTTTATCGGGGTGGTTATACATTTCCCTTTTCTGGTCTTTACAGCTCTCATCTGTTTGTCCCCAGCAAAGTTGTCTGCCTTACCCTCTCCTGGACTCTGAAACCCAGCAATTCCAAACAACTGATTTAAAAAAAAAATAAAAAAAATGCTTCTAATAGAGGCTGGGTGATTTGGAAAAAGAGGAGGCTGTCAGAGCTTTCCTGAAATATGGAGGAGACATTGGCAAGACCTCCATGTTGTTTATTTGCACATGAATGGGAAGGTTTCAGGGAAGCTGTTATTCATGCCTAACAGAAGGTGCATCAAGTGAGGCGAGCATATTTCTATACAGCAAAAATTTGAGAACCTGGCTGCCAGATAGCAAATACCCATGTGCTGGATGAGCCATACACTTTGACTGTTACTCCAAAATAGGACTGAAAACCTTTGGGAAAAAAAGAACTGACAGTCCACATGGTCTCATTTGAAATATACAGACCACCAGTCATCCCAGTCACTAGCAATGTGTCAGCAGAGGGATTTTGTCTACCACTCACCCTGCCGTCCACTCCCCGGTAGCTCTGTGTGGTCAAACAGTTCTCATTACCTTGGCTTATTGCTGCTCTTGCAGGTGGGTGTAGGATCAAAACCACCAGCCCCTCTCATTTATTTAACCTAAGGCCAGTCATGACAGCACAACATACAGCCCTGCAAGCCCCTGAGTCCCTACATCTCTTTTCTATCTGGTGCTTAAAAAATATTAGGCAGTCCCCCTGCTTGCATGGGTTTATTTCCATTTTGCCTTTCTCCCCATCCTATTTTCCACGCTAAGCAAGTTATTTCAGACTAAGCAAGATATTTCTCATTCACTCTGTTAGTACTTTCAGGTTCTGGCTCAGGCTTTCCCACTGTACGGCAGTCTTTCCTCTGAGATCAGTTTCTCTTTTAAAATACTTGTGCAGGATTTGAGTGATGCCATTTGCAGAAGGAATGGAGAGCTCAAGTGTGAAAAGTGACTGCAAAGGGCTGCAGAAAGATGTGTCCATCTAGTTTTGTGAAGAAAATGTTACAGCTTTTAAACTGCTGGTAAAGCTTTTTCATTGCTTCATGCATGGCCCAGCTCCCATTTGCATCTGACTTTGTTAGCATTTGGCTGAATCCCTATTCTTTTTGAAAATGATTGATTGCAGAAAATCTATCCTTATTAGTGCTATTCAGCCCCAACTGTATTTACCACAAAAGCAATTACCAGGGAGCTGGGAGCTGGCTTTCCTACTCAAAAAGGTTGGTTTGCCTACAGGAAGAGCCAGGAACCAGCATTTCCCATGGCCTCAGAAAGCTGGAGAATGTGTTTCAGCCACAAAAGGCCATGTGGACATCCTGTGCCTCTGTCCACGTCAGATGCGCTGTTGCCACCATCGCTGGTCCCGTGCCGAGGATCACGTATCACCGTGTTGGGAACACACATTTTCCAGAGACAGTCCTGTTGCCATATGGGAATGCACTGCTTGTCCCTGCCTCCAGAAGCTGAGAACTGGAAAGAGGTAATCAACGTCAACCAACATTTACCAGCTTTTCTCCATGCCACTTCATTGCTAAGAAAGTTTTAATGTGAAAGGGTAATGTGTTGAGAGCACATGCTGGTGGAGCAATTAGATTCACAGAACTACAGAACGGTTAAGGTTGGAAGGGACCTCTGAAGGTCTTCTGGTCCAATCCCTCATGCTCAAGAAGGGCCACCTAGAGCCAGTTGCCCAGGACCATGTCCAGACAGCTTTTGAATATCTCCAAGGATGGAAACTCCACAGCCTCTCTGGGCAACCTGTGCCAGTGCTCTGTCACACCCCCAGTGGAAAAAAAGTGTTTCCTGATGTTCAGAGGGAACCCCCTGAGGTTCAGTTTGTGCCCATTGCCTCTGGTCCTGTCACTGGGCACCACTGGGAAGAGCCTGGCTCCGCTCTCTTCGCGCCCTCCTTTCAGGTATCTATATGTATATTGATGAGATCCCTCTGAGCCTTCTCCAGGCTGAACAGTCCCAGCTTTCTCAGCCTTTCCTCACAGAAGAGATGCTCCGGTCCCTTCATCATCTTTGTGTCTCTTTGTTGGACTCTCTCCAGTAGTCCCCTGTCTCTCTCATACTAGAGAGCCCAGCACTGGACACAGCACTCCAGGAGTGGCCTCACCAGGGCTGAGCAGAGAGGAAGGATCAGCTCCTTCAACCTGCTGGCAACAGTCCTGCTAATGCAGGCCAGTTTACCGTTCAGCTTCTTTGCAGCAAAGGCGTGTTGTTGTCTAACGGTCAACTTGGTGTCCACCAGGCACCCTGGGTCCTTTTCTGCCAAGCTGCTTTCCCACTAGCTGGGTGTGCCTGGGATTGTTCCTCCCCAGGTGCAGGACTTGGCTTTTCTTCTTGTTGAATTTAACGAAGTTCCTGTCAGCCCATTTCTCCAGCCTGTTTCGGTCCCTCTGGATGGCAGCACAACCCTCTGGCATGTCAGCCTCTCTTCCCAGTTCAGTGTCATCGGCAGACTTGCTGAGGGTGCGCTCTGCCCCATCATCCACATTAACCCTTTGCGGCAGCAATTCAGTAATACAGACTTGGCCATCTCTGCTCTTCCCAGTACACTCGTAGGCCTCCCTCTTGTAGCAGAGACACCCCCTTTCCGAACGTTTGGTGATCCGGGAGCTTAGCTGTGCTTTTCCCCCCACCAGGAGGAGCATGCAACCCCTTAGCCTTCCTTTGAACTCCCAGGCACTGGCTGAATTTGAGAGCTGCCTGAATCTGCTGGTTTGCCTTTAAAAGGCGCAGTTTAGCCCACTCTCAGCTACATGTCCCAGTTGCATCCATGTTTCAGAGCCCAGCTGCAGGAGCATGAGATGGCACTGCCATTACAGGCGCTGCAGGTTTTCTTTAACACTTGCCAGCATAGCAAAGAAATGCTTTTATGGGCAACCACACACTTTGCTTTAGAAAATTGCTATTCCCTATTTGAATGATCTGCTGCCCTGGTCTTTCCCACTGGCACAACTCTGGGATGGCATCGTCTCCAGATGGTGTGGCCAGGCCTGGAGGATGCCTGCTGGAGGCTTTCAGGGCATTCTCCCCAGGCAGACAATGCATGCATTGAAAAAACTAAGTATTCCTGAAATCCTTTAGAAGTCCTTTTTGAGAATGAAAATAATAATGAGGAAAATATAGTGTTTTAAGGCCACGTCTAAACCTTGCTAGAATCTTTCTTTAGCTGTGCCCATAGCAACTATTCTCAGGTATTTGAGAAAACCTATGAAACACATTAAGATCCCAGTTCCACTGTATTTCTAACTGTGTTATGGGACAGCTATGTTGCAAGTGGACTACTGGTGGGGCTTTATTACTGATGTAGTATTTTGCCATCTGGTCCTTCCTACATAGTAAGTACTTGCAAGAACTCGCCTTCTCCCCCAACCTCAGGCAAAACATCTCTAAGTTCTTTAACAATCGCAGAAGCTACCAGTATTAGTTAGGGCATGGAGCCAGCTTCCAGCCTGGCTCCTCGAAAGTATTTTGGGGTGGGGAAAGCATCTTACCTCTGCAGCTCTTCCTTAACATAGAAAGATACGTGGGCACAACTGATTGGGCATGCTTCGCATGTCCTGAACAATTTACCTAACACAAGCAGTCACGATCCACCTCTTTTGTCAAACTGGGTAAAATAAAGGAGAAAAAGACAATGCTGATTTAATGTAGCAAAATATAAACAGTCCAACATAATTCTTTAGATACGGCACCAGCAATTTACAGTTTAATAAGAGAGGTCCATTTCTCCAGGTCCTCAGAGGCTGTGGTTGATGTTTAAAAGCAGCAAGAGTGTTATTTTGTCTCTCACTGCTCTTTTCTTCTGGCTGGCTCTGGGGAATGAGAGAAAAATCATACTGTGGATGATCTCTACCTTTTGATTGCGATTGCTGTACTGGGTATTCAGATGCCATGATGACAAACACGGCAGAGTTGCTTAGTGAGATTAACTGGCTAGGTAGATTTTAATTATGAACATTAATTGATGGATGAGGGGGACAGAATCACTGATGGCATCTAAGACAAGAAACATTGACACCAAAGAGATTGTTTACAACGTATAATAATCCAACAATGAGAATTTACTGATACAGGGTTGGTCTCTTCCATATGAACCCATAAAACTTTCCTGATATAGCTGAGAGTGGGAATGCTTTTGCTAAGGCAGTAATAAAAATAATAAATGGGTTTACCTAAACTCCTAGCAGGCTCTAATAAAAGCTTGTCTAGCAGTGGAGCGGTGAGAAATTGGGACCGCTGCATACCTGGGGTGCCTGGGAAGCCCCGGGGCAGCCACCAGCCGGCTGGTGCTGAGAGTTTCTTGTTTCTTGCATTCTCTGTCTTTGCACGGATGTGCCCTGTGCCAGCCCTGGGAGTGATGTGGCAAGGTTAGACAGAGCCCTTGGGAACAGGGACGTGGTACTGCACAGCAGTGACGTGACATTGCATGGATGCTCCCTTCTTCACCTGCTTTGCACTGGCTTTTCTGTTTGTGGACATACATTGGGGCCTGTTGTGTGTGACGTCCCTCATGGTTATAGAAATCATCCTTTGGCATGGGGGGATTTTTCACCATACAGTGACCTAAAAATCAGGCAGGACCTCTCTGATGCATTTCCAGGTGCTAAAAGATTTCTAGTCCCTTGCAAATGGCTGGTTGGCTGGCACTCAGTGCAAAACTCGGAAACAGAACTTGGTTAAAGGGGAATTAAGGTTGCCTCTGGTACATAATGTTTATGGTCCCATACTTCAAACCTCTGAAGACCTGGAAAGGGCTCAAGATTAAAACTAAATTTCTGGAAACCAGGAAATGCTGATCACTTAAAACAGGAATATCATTCGTGCCAACATGAAAGAAAGCTTCTTTCAATGCCTTCTGAATTTTGTAGTAGTGGAGACTAGTAGCTTCATCTGTGCACCTCAGGACTTTACAGAACTTTTTAGTTTGTCTCCACTCACATCTTTTCCAGGCTGACCTGCACAGGACCTGTCCCACATTTCCCACTTCATGGGTTCTCACTGCTTCATCCTTATTGCTTCTGGACATGGGTATAACAGACCCACACACACTGTCCAAAAGGTGACACACCACTGAATTCTACAGCGGCATACATACATTTTCTGCTCTACTCTGTTTCTTTCCAGTTAATTCTCAACTTTTTTTTTTTTTTTTTTGATTCTTTGGCCCCCTTTGACCACTGTGTTGATGTTTGAATTGCTCTATGTATTACAGACTGCCAGTTGCACTCCTGGCCAGACCCCCAAGGCAGGGCAGGGGAGAGGGAAGAAGGACCGATATCCTTCCCTAGCAGTGTAGTGTTGGGAAGGAGTTGCATGTGTGGATCTGACTGGTCTGAGCACTCCTGCTCTGCCCACCTGTGACCCCCACCTTGCCCTGGATGGGTCCTTCCCACCCCTTCCTGTCCCTACCTTCCACCCCAACTCCCTGTCCTATCTGCCCCTGGCATTTGCTGCCCACTGCCCTCACCTCCATTTCCAGGGATCCATTCCAGAAAAAGGGATAGATATCCAAAATAATGCCAGCACCTCGTGCGCAGAAGACCTTGACATTAAGCTCACACAGACCCATTGTCCCTGGAGCATAATTACATGACTGCCTTTTGCATTCCTTGTCACTAAATCACAGCAAACTGATTATAAATGCATGTGAGTTATTATTATGACTTTCAAATGGAAAACCAGCAACGTCTACTGGAACTGCTCCAACAGGGATAATGTATTATTCTCAAGATAATAGTCGAAGCCCTTTCCAAGCATCACAGGGCACAATTCCCTTATATCAGTAAAGCCTCCTTGAAAGAAGTGAGCAGAGCCATACTGCTGGCAGCCCTCTCTCCCAAGACAGCCAAGGATGAGATGGACCACCAGGCTGGGGGGCGTAGGTTCAAGTTGAATGATCCCACCATGCCTTTTGGACCCATCGAGTTGTAATGCAGTGAAAACTCAGTGCTTGTAACCTTATGCACAACCACATTTCCGCCTTGGTGGTGCGAGTTGCTCTGTACAGGCGATTTCAGAGACCTGAAATGTTGCTGTACTGTGTTCCAACAGCACTTCCTGAAGCCCAGGGCTCACTATGCACTAGCCAAAAATAAATATGGACAGTTTGAAGGCAAGGTTGGGTCCTGCAACGTGCGTGCACACCCAGGCATGCATGGTGGTTTTAAGAACTGGATGACTCTATTAATAAACTTTGTTTTTTCCCCTCTGTATGTCATGAATCCTCCTATCAGAGGAGCCCAAAAGCAGGCCATGAAAAGCATCCAAGCACTGCAGGAGGAGGCACTAGAAATTTCATCCAGCTTGTAGAGCCCTTAGAGTAAACCTCTGAGCAAAAAGCACTTTTTAAAGTATATGTGGCCTCAGGCAGATCTGAGTCTGATTGTGGGTGTTATTATACAGAGATGCCTGTTTGCAGATACACATTTGCACACGTGTGCACATACAGGCAAATATAGTTATAGATATTAAAAAAACATCAACATGTAATCATTACATTGAGGCACTTACTGTTTAATCTGGAGATGAGGATTTTTGGTGGAAGCTGCTGAAAAGCTTCTCCATGATGGCAAAAGCCTCACGTATAATGGAGTCATTCCTTGCTCTCGCTGCCTCTCTCTCCCAACAAACCCTGATTTAATCAGAGATGAATGACAGTCTGAGCATCATCTTAGAATCCTGTCCCCAGCCCCAAGAAAGCTGTTGGATGTGAGCATCCTTGCAATGGGTGGAACTGTAAGGAGCCGAGTGCTGTCCTCCAGCTCTCCCACTGCTCCTCAGTCCCAGCTCACTGCAGGGCTTGGCTCAGCCCTGCCAGAGTCCTGGGGAGAAACGACATTATTTCCTGAACCACTTGGCACTGATCTTGTAGGAACTGTGAGCCTGCTACCCACTCAAATCAATTTTTCAGAGGTTTTCCTTTATAATGAAATTAAAGCATCTGGGTTTAATTTGTGTTGCACACCTTCAGGGAGTGCAAGGGAGAAAGCCCATGCCTCAAATTCCGTAAGTGAAATCTTTCTGCAACCTGTGAGGAGTAGATCTCTACTTGAGAGCATGGTAAAATGGGTAGAGTAATGAAAAATGTTTCTGGCTGACATCACAAAGACCTTCAGAGAGAAAGCAGAAGAAATGGCCGTGCAGCCTCAGAATTGCTCTTGGCCCCCCCAAATCTGTTTTGCCCTCAGGGGAAAACACAGTCACTTGGTCATTTTTTTGCACACTGGTAATTATACTCCAGTCCAAGAAGCCATCTTCATTCCTGCTGGAAAAATGCATGAAAAATCATCAAGGCACTTTGGAATGACTACAAACGCCTACAAGAGTCTAAAAATACGCAGCAGTGACAATGTGTGCCACATCAGTTATTGTCTCTGTGCTTGAGTTTGTGAACCGCTAATTCACATACCTACATTACAGTGAGGAGTCCAGCATCCTTATCTAAAGCACAAATCATTTTAGCAACGAAACATTACATATATTTATCACTGTTGTTTGCTGTTCAGTGGGAAATAGGCACATCATGAGGAGGGTTTTGCTGGCGGTAGCTGCCACCCGTTTGGGTTTTCCTGGCTGTGTCCTCTCTTTCCAGCCAGCACATCTGCCAGCTTTATTTTGGTTTTGTTTTTTTCTCTATTTCCCAAAGTGTCTAGCTATAGGTTATATGATAACCTCCTGCTTGCCTCTAGGTGGGCTGCCAGCCATCAAGAAATCCCATGTGAAGGAGGAAGAGTTGGGGCTGAGCTGGGCTGGGCTGCTCCAGCGAGGGGAAGAGATGGGGCAGAGCCAGGAGACAAAGTGCGGCAGGGGGTGCAGGAAGGTGAAGGCGGTGGCTCCCACCAGCAAGGTGGGTCTTGGAGGGGTGACGGTGGCATCACCTGGCCCTGGGAGCATGGCTTGTTGTCTGGTGACTGAGCTGTTCTTCAGGAAACATAGCCCACAGGTTTCCCATAATGTCTGTGGTGTGCTATCAACAGTAATTGGGTTAAAAATAGAATTCCTTTTGTTACAGTTGTCATGCTGGCGGTGAGTGAGCACGAAATGTGTGAACAAGCTGCAGAGGTGTTAAGTGTGTGGTTAAATGGTATGTATGTGTCTGAAGGCAGGGGTTATCTTACCGCCTGGTCGAACATGAGCCTGGAAATCAATGTTGCATTTAGGAGTTTTGTACAGCACTGTCTGGTTCTTATTGCTGTTTCTGGGGCCTCCACCGTGACTGCACCGGAGGAGCAGAGAAGGTAGCTGTGATCCGTGCACTGTGAAATGCCTCAAAAAACCCAGGGTCAGCCCTCTGAAAGCCATCTTTCTGCTGTCAGATAGGCCACCCCTGGAGGTGTGCAGGGCTTTCATGCAGTGACATTAATCACATTTGATGCCTGAATATCAACATTTAAAGCTCTGGACCTTAGTCTGGACCTAAGGTTTATAGTGTGATTGCAGTCCTACCCCTGACACCCAGACCCATCTGTATCTCTAGTGTCTGCCTCAGTTTCCTTTCCATGTAGACCAGGGCACTGGGCAAGGATGCTGGTGTGCCCTGGGCTTCTAGTATGGCATTAGGATGCACATAGGCCATGTGTGCTGGTAGCACAGACCCTGTCCCTGCATTTCCAGCCTGTTACACTAACACAATAATGTGTATGTATAGCATAGTAGGTGTCCTGACCACACAGAAGAGTTGTACGATAAACCCACTGGAAGATGTCAGATGTTCATTAGTAGAAGGGTCTTGTGATGGGAAGTGAATCACAAATATTTTTTAGAGGGGCAATGCAGAGAGCAGCCCGTGGGCATATGCATGCAGAGGTATTGTAGTTACCCCCTTGCCTGCAGTCCAGCAGCCAAATGTGTTTGCCCCTCTACAAGGTAGCTTCTGTTTGGAGTAGGCTATAAATGCTGTTCTGTGAGATTCTTGAGTCAGATGCTAAAAATAGCAGGTGATCATAAAGGCTCATTTCTGGCATTAAAATCTGGGGTCAGTCCATCCCATCTATTTATATGGAGCCATGACCATGCTGTGACTCCTGGGGACAAGTCTGGCTCAACTGGTGTCTGCCCATGTGAGATCCGTGCCAGTGGCAGTGTGTGCTACCCGTGGATGGGGTCCTCCACATCCCCCGATGAGTGCACCAGGGCTTGTCAGAGATGCTGACTTCCCTTGCATGGTGACAGGGATTGCAGCTAAGGCTGGGCTTCATACAGGGATGGTAAGGTTTAATTAATTATGGGATTGGAAGCTGGTGGTTGTGTAGAGACTTATGATCCTGAGTTGACTATACTTAGCATAGGCAAATGTAGGACATTTCCAGCTAGTATAGAGCTGGGGGCAGATTCTGTGCAAGGGCTGAGGTCTTGAAATTACAATTAAGGTCACTTGGTAGACAACACATAAGGTGGGTAGTAAATTCCTTGTATGTTCTGTGGGGCCAGTAAGGTGTGGGGACCTCTGAACTGGATGTACCATATACCATATAAGTACCATGAGTGCAAAGTACCCTGCTGCTGCTTTTCAGCAGGCTGGTGCAGGGCTGATGGCTCCCTGCAGAGGGATCCTTGCAGGCTTTGTTATTTATGCCTTCATTAGGAAGAAGATCAGTTTACACAAATCCCCTCTCCCCATCCTTGGGAAAGATGGGTGCTTCAAATAATATCTGCCCTGTTAATCAGTTCCACCTCTATCAGCTCTTGATTGCATCTGCTCTCAGGGAAGCACCACTCCCCAGCTGATCAGTGGGAAAGGTCAGGTCACACAATCGTTTCTTCATCTCTCAATTATTTCACAGTATTAATGGCTTTCTATCAGGCTGCTGCTTGGGCTGGCTTTTTAAATTAAACACCGCTGCTGATTGCATAGATGCAAATCTGAGTGCCACTGAAAAGAAGAAAATGTCATGTGTCTTGGTACGATGTAAAGTCAATGTAGGTCACTTGAAAAATGAAGTGTGTATATGACAGGTATGAAGCAACCAGAGGATGTACAGCTTTCTCTTCAGTGGGGCTGCATGTGTTTGGGCTGCAGCTTGGAATCACGATGGAGTCTGCAGGGAGAGCTGCTTTTTTTGTGTGAGTCAGCAGGGAGAATGCATGTTCACAAAAGAGGCACTCGCTGTGATTCCAGTGAGAATTCACTTTGGTTCACACTTCCCTCCCGCCTGCAGCGTGGTGGTCAAGCCACAGATGCGCAGGGTGATCCTGAAGAAAGTGGAAGAAAACCTGTACGTGAATTGGGAATTGACTGGCAGGGTGAGCAGCCAAATAACAGCTTTTCAATCCAATTTCTGTTTCAGTCTTCTTAAGCTAGCTAGGCAGAGCTCTGGAAATGTGGCATTCACATGAAGAAGAGTAATAACAACAGTAATACTGCTTGAAAAGCTCCCGTGCCAGAAAGCTCAGAAAGCTGCGCCGCGGGACAACAGAATCATGACGCTGTAACTCACAGTAAAAATGTGGAGGGTGGACAGTCGTGTTTCCATTCGCACCAAAGAAATACAATCTTTAATGAATTTTTACATACTGTTCTTGGGCAGCATGGCAAGGCACAGGATGCTAATGAAGGTGATGGCATGAAAAGTATGTTGTCAGAGCCCCGCACTGAGGTCACCTGCTCCCACAGCGCTGACGCTGAGATTTGGTAAGTTAGTAGCTGCACAGCTCCTGCTGTTAGTAATTAAAGCAACACTTCTAATAGCAGAGGCAGTGCAGGGGGATGACTAGGGCAAGGGCACGGTGTTTTACCTGTGCTGCACACACTGACTGGCTCCCAGCCACTTTTTCTCTCTTGGTATATGTCTGTAAGTATAAACACACACAGCAGGGCGCACACAAAAATCACAAATACAAAGAGGACAATTTGCAGCCAAGGGAAGCTGGTTTCTGGTTTGGTGCTTCTGTGCCATGTACTGCAAACCTGAAGACCTGAGATACAAGCTGTGTTTATCTTAAAAAATCCAGGGCTGCCACCATGGTGTCTGAAGATCACAGGTACAAATCTGAATTGTCTTTTATTTTGCTAAAAGCCCACATCATCAAGCATATATACTTGTGCTCAAATTCACCACCACCTTTGAGGGGTCCCCTTGGCCACTTCTCATGTTGCCTGTGAACCAGCGATAACAGAATCCCAGTTTTAATTCTAAATACAGATTTATATGGGACTTTGGAACATTTCAGGTACTCTGAGGGACCGCATAGACTGAGTGAATTGGTGGTCAGGACAAAAAGCTTCCCAAGAATCCCTAGGTGCCAAGAATCTGGAATTCCCTCCCTCTCTGCAGATCATGCTCCTAGTTCAACCAATAAATAAAAGAAGATTAAAAAATAAAAAATAAAAGAGGGCAGAGACAGAGAGAGAAAGGGAGAAAGATTTTCAGCATTACAGATTTGTTTTGAAAATACAGTTTCTTCACGGTTCCTCTCTTCTTTAAGCCACATTAGATGTTAATTTCTGAAGGATGAAAGTGTGGTTATTTTTTACCCATCTGATATTTTCAGCCACAGTATTCTATCTCCTCCTTCAATTTCCACAGCACCCTCTGCACTGACTTTTCAACAATTCAGCCAGATTTCCTGGCAGAACAGCAGCAGGATTTATATTTGTGTCTGGATGCTCTCCATAGCTCCAATTTCCCATGAGTCACAGGCCCACCTCCCAGATTTTTTTATATTCCTCCTATGCAATGACTGACAGACAGAGTTGGAAATTATAGCTATATACACACACACACACATACATATACATACACACATACATATACTGAATAAATTCAATTATCTTCTGTCACTTGCCATTACGGTTTGTGACACAGGTAGGTATGTCAGTTGACTTAAATGACTCTTCACCATTTTCCATGTTCTCCTTCTCACATCACACGAGTTAGCTCCACAGCTGTGTCAGGAATGCTGCATTTTAAAACATGCAGGTGAGCTCAGGAGCTATTTCGTTCTCCCATTTAAGTATTTATGCTGATTTGGCACTACTGACTCAATTTCTTTATTGCTCTGTCATCAATCCCTCTGTAAGACACTCTGGGCTTTGGGATGTTCTGTGGTTTTAGAGGTACAAAGCTGTAGTCCGTAATTTCCACCTTTGTTGTGGCCTTGAGCAGAAAATAGCCTGCTGTGAATTGCTTGAGCAAAAACTTTGAAAGAAGACCTAGAAATATGAATATCAGATTCATCGGCATCTTCACTGGCTTCTGACTGAGGCCAGGGCTGCCTTTCATGTGGATAAAGTTGGACCCTTCTGCCTCGACATAGATTTTCTGTAATGTTTTCCATAGTATTTTATATTTTTGTCCAGGGAAGGAGAGTAAGAAGTGCGTCGCCTGCACCAGAAAGGAAATGAGCTCTGGGCATGCAGCACAGCCAGTCTGCCAAATTTCTGCATCCTTTTGTCAGATCGCTCTGTGCAGGACTTGCTAAGCCTTCAAAACTTTCCTGAGTGCACACTGCTCATTGACTTTAAATTAATTGCACTGCCAACATATAATGCTTGTTTGGATTCACCATGTTTCCATGTGTTTGGGTTTTATCCCTGTATTTACTCTGAAATTACGGTAATTGTTCTGCCTTTATCTTTAATGCCTCTTTATGTGAACAGCAACCACAGGAAGTTCGATCATGGTCTAAAGTTACATCAGTGCCTGTTCTGCCTGACCCTGTGCTGCTGAGTCCCAGGTTTGGTTTGCTCTTCATTCACACGAGGCTGAGACACCCCAGGACGCAGGACAGGGCTCTTTGCGGTAGCATCATTCTGCAGAAGGACCCACCGGCACCAGTGCATCTTGACACTGACGTTCAGTGTCTGAAGGGCTCAGCTGCATCACTCCTGGCTGAATCTTTTCTGCAAAACAAGCTCTGCAACCTTGACTTTGGGCATCTTCAGCGATTATTGTATCTGGATGCTGCAAATTATTTTGACGTTTCAGTCTCTTGAGGGGAGGGCCAGAAGGGAGGACAGAAGCCTTCCAGATAGGTAAAGCACTTAGTCAGTGAAAAAGGCCAGAAGAAGTTGGGGTGGGTTAGTCTAGGGAGACTTGGTTAGAGAAGACAGTACAGGCTTCAGCCAGATAAACACAAGGCAAATGGAATGGTTGTTCCCCATGCCCACCACGGATAGACCTACAGGTAAGAAATCAAAACTGCAATTAAGGAGATTCACCTCAGACATCTCAAAAACATTATGTGTAAGTAAAGCCCTAGAGACACAGTGATGGTTGTGCAACACTGCTGCTGGGAATTAAGCAAAATACCTTGGAGAAGTGTTTACACAGAGCATAACAGGTATGGCTGCTTTTGAGGCACAGGTGGGCTTGGCAGCTTCTTTAGGTCCTTCCACTCTACTTTAAGTGAGTCCATGCATCAAACATCTTCAGTTCTTCAGACACGTCTTCAGACTTTCCTGCTCCCTACCTATGCCAGATCAGTAGATCTATTTGTTCCCCTTGTTACTTTACCATTATAGAGAGTTAGCAGAAACTGGTTTTGTGACTGAAATTCATCCTCAGCCCAGAACTGCTGGATGCAGAGCAGATGCCCTCTTAACTTCCCACTTCAAATACCCAGCCCCAGTAAGCATTTTGCAGGTGGCCTTCCTCCAGCAATGCCACCCAAGCAAGGGCCACTCTGAAGCTACCAGGAGGATGATGTATTTTCAGGGGAGCTAGCAGCAGTCTCAAACCATATTGGTACCTGATTTTCTCTGGCTAAACTTCTGGCTCCTCTGTGCTGCATTGTGAAATGCCTTAAATTTCGCCACTGTTGGATTGTACTGACAGCACCCTCACCAGAGAAACGCTGTTCTGCTCTCCTGTGAAAGAAGTGACTAGTGACTCTCCTAAGAGCATTTCATGTGCTTCAAGTTATTTGCAAGAGAAAGCATACCTAATTTTAGTTTAAATGGATATTCATTTGACACACGGATTTGAATAACTGAGATAAATTCTTGGCTTTTTGTCATTAAAATATATTAAGTGACAAGTGCTTCTTGCGTATTGTCATTTTCTCAAAGGTTCTTTCTATAGCATCTAATGATAAAGCTCTAATGCGTAAGAGTCCTGAATTTGCAGGAAGTGACACTGAATGGTCTAATAGATCGTTTTCATCTCTGGCTTACATGGTAATAATAGAACAATAATAACAAAGGTTGCAAAACGTTCCTACCCTGGCTGAATCAGCTGGCTTTTCTTCTGGGCTGGTTATTCATTAAGCAATAAATATTCATAGATTTTTCAGGAAAGACATAGTGCATAATTTGTCTTGAGCAAAATTAAACAGGACAGGCAGCTTTATCCTACAGCAGATCACAAAGGACTGAACTTTAGTGATAGGCTTGACTGACAGCCTAAATATGCCTGACAGTTGCAGAAAGTCATCAGATTCTTCAACAGCAGTTGTAAAGGCTTCTTACATTGTGTCCTTGAGTCTTTTCGATGTTCAATCCCCTATCAAAGAAGAATGAGTTACTAACGCTACCATACCAGAGAAAAATTCAATGCCTGGTTCGACTCAGATGAGTACTTTTCACTGTTGCTCTTGTCCCCCCGGCTCCCGGATGTACAGCGGGTCAAACGAAGATTTGCCTCTAGGCCACCCTTTACATCAGCCTTTGAAAATGTGAAGCATCTAAGTTCAGTTCCTCAAGAGGAAGGAAAACCTGCAAACTCAGCAGAAGGCACTGCCTCTGTACTCACCTCACATAAAATATTGCTAAATGTTGACCACATGCTGCACTGCAGTTACTGAGGATTTTCACCTAGAGGCTCCTGTACCTCCGCTGGCAAGAGGAGCTCAGCAGGTGAATAATAATTCTAGTCCCTCTGTGCACCCTCTCGGGCTCTTACACGCACATGTATATACACAGTGCTAAATTTATTTCCCCCTTGCTGAGAGGCTTGCTTCCAACTTTCCCTTGAGCTTGCATCTTTTCCCACATGCTGCTGACTCCTGTAAATGCTCCCACTTCTCTCCCTGCCCTCTGCTCCTGTCAGCAAGGCTGATTCCAAAGCTGCTCTCAGCCAGGCAGTGGATACAGGGGGCTCACCCAAGCAAGTAAACATTCCCATCACACTCCCAAGAGCCGCAGGAAATTAAATGGGAAGTCAAAACCCAAACCTGGTGGAACAGCACAAGTTGCCTCAGTAAGACTCAGGAGTGTTAACTGTCACTCTTAAAATGTGGGGGATCTGAAGCTTATAATTTATCAGTGCCTTATTTTGGCACTGACTTAGTTGATATAAACTGCACGGAGTTAGGCGAGCTGTTCTGAGCTCCAGAAAATGGTCTCAGCCATTAAGCCCTCACCTTCTCATGGCTTTACTCACCTGCATGCCTCCTGGTGACAGACCAGGAAACCAGAGGTTTGCCCAATTCTTCAGGCTATAGGACCTCAAAAGGATAAATCATGTCCTGAAAGCATAAGTACAATGGCTTTAAAGAAAATCGCATTAAAAAATGACAACTCTTATTTTTTTCCAAGAACTGGAGATGTTATTTCAGAGACCTGGCTGAAACACAGTACTGCTTAGATGAAGTATCAGCATCAGTGTACATGGCTTTCCACATGTTTTTGACTGAGCCTAGCAGAACAATTTATGCTTTTCCCATGTGGACAGTGGCATCTCTGAAGATATCCTCTCCCTCAGGACCAAAGGCCTTCTTCCAAATCAACATTTCATACTCCTTGAGGTTTTTTTCATCTTCCTGAAGGGCCTCATCTTCCCAGAGAGCTCTCCCCTTTTCCAGGAGAGCTGTTTTGTTTGCCCACAGAACTTCTCCTTCTTCCCATAGGACTCTGTCCTTGTTCAAAAGGACCCTGTCTTTGCCCCAGAGGAGCTGATCTTCTTTCCAGAAATCCTTATCCTTCTTTCAGAAAGCATTATAGTCCTTCAGAAGTCACGATACACCTCCAGAAGACTTGGGCTTCCTCCTGAATAGCCTTTTCTTCCTGTCAAAAGGCACCTTCCTCCGCCCAGATGGGCTTTCCCTCTTCCAGAAGGCTTGGATGGCCATCTTGAGATCTCTGGGTTTTTTCCTAAAAGCCCTTGATCTTCTCCTAAAAGCTCTTCACTGCCTCCTGAAAACTCTGAACCTCCTACTGAAGGGCTCTGTCAGCCCACAGCTTCTTGATGAGCTTCTTCAGGCAGGAGGTGTGGTAGGGAGAGCAGGACATAGCTGGCAATGGCAGCTCGGGTCTGCTGCTCATCACTGACAGACAGGGCAGACACACAGCCCGACCCTCTGCCTCTTGCCCTGGGGCCCAACAGAGAGGGAAGTCATGGGTGTCCGTGGTGGCATCACCCACACCTGTGTCATAGCTGACTTGAAACGATGTTATACCACAAGTGAAGATGTTTATCATGAAAGCCCTGCCCAAGACTCAGCCAGCATGATCTGCAGCAGCACCTGGAAGTCAACCTGTGCCATGCAGAGCAAAGGCTGGGATTTCTCCAAGTCCTTTCGCACCGTGACTCTGGCTGCTGCTGGTTTGGAGAGGGGTGTGGGGCTGCACCAGGACCAGCCTTTGGCACTGCGCTGCTTCCCACAGCCCCGATCAGCGGGTCCCAATCTGAAGGACAGACACCTCCGCCCTTTTCCCGCTGGTGCTCGAGGAACTCTCATCTCTCTGACCCTTGGCTGTGTCTCCGGCATCTTCACAGACACCCCCAAAAATGTACAGCTCCCAGAATCATGTGAAACTTGAACAACAAAGAGAAAACAAAAATCTGATTTTCTGTTCTAACCTACCTAATAATTCTGCAGCTAGGATTAAAGCTGGTTACTTATTTACACTGTTCCATTAGATTTATTATTACTTATTGCACAGTGCCTCTGGCTCTATAGCAGAGAACAGGTTGCCTTATAAATAAAACCACTTGATTATTAATATATTATGAGCCTGCCTATCCCTCGCTGTAGTCAGGAAAGGCCCCAGGGGCCTTTGTGGATGCAGTGCAGCTAATGGCAATGTGCATCTGCTCTGCGCAAGGAACGAGAAGGCGGGGAGTGCCCCATGCCTGCGTGACAGCTCCAGGGCATGGTGACAGGATGGACAGACAGCCCAAGCTGCAAGAGCTCCCATGCGCCCCAGCAAACACACTGCCCCTCAAGCCCCTGTGCCCACCAGCATGTGACACTGCCATCACACCTTCGCTGTGCTGGAGGCACGGACCCTCCTCATCCCAGGCTTCCTCGCTCCTCCAAAAGCTGGGCCAGGCTCTGGCAGGGCTCTGTCCTCTCTGCCGCTATTTTGGATATGGCCAAGGAGCCTTCTAGTGGCATCTGGCCAACTCCTGCCTCTCCCCATCCCTGCAGCTGCTGAACAGGCCAGAGTGGATCACTCCTTCACGGCAACCAGGATGAGCTCTCATGGATGGCAAGCTGCAGCAGGACCTGCAGGGGGACTTTGGGTGATCACAGGAGAATTTTAGTTCTGCTGTTTCCTTCTCATGCTGCTTCCTGAGTCCTGAACCTTCCTTCCACAGCTGGGGCTTCCCTGGGAGATTGGAGGTGGGAAAGGAGGAAGGCAGCCATCTACACCCTCATGGAGCTCCTGGGCTGACCAGTTTGTCCCTGCTCAATGTGAGAAGGATCCCAAAAAGAAGTGTTGTGTGCTCTCCCATGTGGGCTGTTTCATCTGTGGGGTTAATGGTACCACACCATGTACCTAGAAGGCTAGAAAAATTAGGTGAGTAAATGTGCCAAAGACTAATTTCCAGGAGCCTGTTATTACCTGAGTTTCAGAGCAGCTGCTGAAGCAGCAGCCATTTCTCCTTCACCAAACAGGTTCCTGACATGGGCTTCGCTCTCCCTGCACTTTCTGTGGGGCTCCTGCCTTGGCATTTCCTCTTCATTCACAGCAGAAAGGTCAGTAAATTGGATGTGCTGAGTTTCTGCTCCCTGGGATTGCAGCTGGAAGCAATTAGGGCAACAGCAGTTCAGTTCCAGCCATCCCTGTAAGCTCCAGCAGTGGCTGCCAGCCCGTTAACAACTGCAAATACACTGTCTCTTCTTTGAAATGAAGGTGTTATTGCTTCTGATTAGCTAATTCTGCCATGATCATTAGCCTGGAACATATTACTAGTATTTTAAGTGAGGTCTTCTGTAGCCTAGGTAGGTTGTGCAGGTATCCAGTGTCCCACTGCACTGCCTGGGCTCTGACACAGCCCTGCTCGCCCCAGCGCTGGCACTGCTGCAGGTGGTGGGCAGCCAGAGGGGCTTTCACTCTGCCTGGTGTTACCATTAGCAACGTGAGGATGAGGCAGCTTTCAGACTATACCTTAGGATATCTTCCCAAAACCAGCCGGAGGGCCACGTGGAGGAGGACATAGGTGCTTACACGCTGGTGTTGCTGTTGCAGTGGAGTTGAAGAGCCAGAGCTAGTGTGCTGCTGTAGCAGGTGCAGAGATGACTGTTGGACAGGACAGTCCCAGAAACCTGTGTGCAGGAATGGGATCTCCTAGAGCTAGCCACAAAGAAACCACAGGTGATCGTGTCCTGTCCTGCCCTGTGGATCCAGAGCCTGAGCCTGTCCTGGGGGCAGACTGCCTTGCACAGCAATTTCAGACTGGTTTCTTTGCACAAGACTTGCTCTTGAAAACATGACACATGAGGAGCAGCAACCCAGGGCAGGGAGAAACAAGGAATCGTTTCATCTTCCCTCCTGCCCTTCCAGGCTTCAGCTGGAAAACTCCTTAGGAAAACAGATTTGACTCTGACATGGAGGAAGTGACCCAGGTACCTAAACAGAAGCAGCCAGTGCCATTGTAAACACTCAGGAATATATAACCCATCTGCAGGTGGCCCAGCAGAAGATAACGCCTAGGAGACCTACATCCTTTGGGAGCTGCAGGTGGAAGCTGGGGGAGATCCCAGTGCACACCAGGGCCCAGGGCACCCGTGTGTGTGCGTGAGTCCCACCTCAAAGTCTGCCTCTGATTTATGTAGATAAAGCCTCCTTTGGATTCTGCCCCAAAAAGGTTAGCAGACCAAATCAGGAAATCATTTTACTTCTGTGAGGTGTCTGTCTCCTGAACATGCATCAAGTGATACAAATAAAACTTCGAGAGCCTTTTCTTACATGGTACGGTCAAAATATTCCCATCTGTTTTTTTACTGTGCTCCTAAGGCAGGCTTATAAAGATGTAGGATAATTATATCAGAGTACTTTTTTCAATTAGAACATCATTATTATCTTACAGAAAATGACTAAATGATATAATTTTGTTCCACAAGTCTGCAAACACTCTTTCAATTGTCATCAAAATAATATTCATTGGGTTTCTGCAGACATTTTTAAGAGTCCAGAACTAACGGCTAACAAGTCTGATGCTCGTTTAGATCTGTTTTCTTACTAGACTGAGGTCTCATAGAGAGATGTAAAATGAAATTGAAAAAAATTATGCCTTTACTTGGTATCACTCTTGTTATTCTTCAGTCTCTTACCATCTCTTATCATGAGAAAAATAAAGCCCCAAAGACATCCAGTAATTATGGTTATGCCACTGGAAAACGTATCAATTTTGAAACTCTGTAACAGAAACATGCAATACTTAACAGAAGTTTAGTCCTTATGACAGTTGGTTCTCTGACACCCACCGGTGACAGATCCATTGGTTACCTCCAGTGACATAATTTCACAAAGTTTGAAACCATTGACTAAAAGTCAAGTGATGCTGAGTGGAGCTGGAAGAAGTCACTGGGCTCCTGGCAGAGTATGAGCCACAACTGGTGCTTTGCTTCATTTTCATGCTGGTTGTTGCTGAAGAACACCCACCCATGGGTTATATTACCCTCACTAGCTCCCCTCCTGGTTTAGGAAAACTGGCTGGAAGACACAAACAACACTTATGCTAAATGTTAGACACATGCTTAGGTTATGTCACTGCAGTTGTATGTCTAAATTTGTCACCCAATGTAAGTGCTACTGTATCTTGTGTCATTTGAAGAAAAACAAGTGATGGAACTAAAGCTGAGCACAGATACAACCAAGACCAGATGATTTTTAAAAGTAAATCTGTGATCCTAAGTCTACCTGGACACTTGCTTTAGAAGAGTAGTCTGACTTTTAAATGGGTTGCTCCTACTAAATTCATTGGGAAGAAGTGGTGCATTAGTGGATTTGAAAATCGATTCTGTCTTTATAGTAGGCATTTTTACCTGGATTTGTGTTCCTAGTCTTTGAAATTTTGGTCATTCGAGCTTCTTCTCTGTGAAAGTGTGCAATGTCTTAATTATATACACCATAAATGCATTTAGTGCAACTCATCCCCAGATACTGCAGGATGTGAAAGAATGCTTTATTTTTCTGTTGAAATTGTGTTAAAATTTAGAGAAGGCTGTTTAGTTTCTGTTTAGTTGTAGAGTGCTTCACTCAGTCACAGTGGTTTCTCTGTGAGGCCTTGACCCAAATTCATCTCAGCAATCCAGCTTGTTCGATGACAAAAACAACTATCCAGCTAGCAACTGAGGACAGGCAGAAAGAATGAGATGCTTCAGGAGGACTGTAGGAGAAACCAAGGTTAAAAAGCATCATGATTGCTAGGAAGCATCCCTTGGAAATCTGTTCCAGCTTTTTCTGTTTCAAGGCTCTTTCAGGCCACGGTACTTCACCTAGAAGCAGCTTCTACCAAAATACTTTTTTCTTGTGGGATAGCTCTGAAGTTTCTTGTCTAAAGTTCAGAATTTTTTTTTTTTTATATAGGAATAGTTCAGATATATACAATCCTGTTCATTAAGAAAGTCTTGCTGTCCAGGCAAGCCTCTTGTTATTCTTCTTCCTAGATGAGATATCTCCCTCTTTGCAAATGGGTTACCTTGGGTTGCAGAAAGGTTTTTCCTTCTTCTCTCAGTTTGCTTCATCCCTTCCTTCAGGGGCTATTTCTTCTCTCCAGAATGTTTTCAAGCACTGTATGTTCCTGCTATAGCTCCCTGTTTGACACTATAGATGGCAAACACTGCTGGTGGAAAAAATACTATTTAGTCAAATACTTCCTGAGCTTTAAAGAAAACATTATTTTCCTAAACAATAGGTCTTGCTGATACAAGTGCAGCAAGCAGCACAATAAACATGGCAGTGACATGGTGAAATACTTTGGGTATAAATTTTTTACATTCCAGCTCTTGCCATTAATCCCTGGAGTTGCAGCAGCAGGTTATATTTCTTTCTCTTTGGATTTTCTTCAATAGTCTCTTTCCTCATCACACAGTAAATTCTGTTGCCAAAGAGGACAAGGAAGGTCTTTCAGCTTTCAACTCCTTGTTCTTTGCCATTTCAACACAAATTTCCTGGTAAAATGTGGAGAAAGTTTTCACTCAAAAGTGCTTTAAATGTTGCTGCTACCAGTAGCAACCTTCCCGGGAAGGACTAGATGGATAAAACTTTGCCCTCTGACACATCAATTAAAAGCCCCCATGCTTTTCCTTTCAAGGATGGACAAGGAGCAGGAAGCTCTCAGTGCCCTTTCTTGGGAGGAAAGCATGAGCCATTCTTGGGACTTGGACATTTGGATGGATTCTGTGTCTGGAGGAGGATTTCCAGGACCCTTTTTGCCTCTGAATCATCTTGTATGGTCTTGACAGGCAGCTGCTGCCATAGCAGCAACACTTGGGAAACAAAGAGGTGCTGGGAGACAAAGTGCCACCCAACAGCTTTGCCCAAAGCCCCATGCAGTCCTGGCACCTCCCTGCTCTCCTGGGTCATCCCACAGAAGCATGTGCAGGTCCCAGTTCAGATTATGGCCCCAGTGTTACTGGCAGGCGGGTGATGTGTGCGGAGAGGAAGCCTCCACTCTGAGGGTCACATATGCTTCACAAACAGGAGCCCACAGGGGACATTTTACTGCATGTTAACATGACATCCATCCAAAGTCATGAGATGGGGAGTGCGATTCAGGTCCAGACTGCATGTAGGTGTCCAGGTGCTGGTGTCTACATGCCAGCAGCAGTGTCTGGAGAGCAATTCAGCTGGGCAAAGGCACATGGTGCCTCACAGGGACTTGAATCCCACCACAAACCCCACTGGCTGTACTGAGCAGCTCTCCATTGGCCTTGATGAGAGCTGGGATGTCTCAACAACATCTTGATGCTTGCAATTTGGACCTGAATCCCAGCCAAGGAGTCCAGTAGGGGTGGGACTTCAGCCCATGCCCTACCTAGATCATTAGATACCACCCATTAGATGCCAACAATTAAATTTGTATGTGCACGGGCATGTGTGTGTGTGTGTGTGTGTGTGTGTCTTCACTTGTTTGCTGCTGTCCCAGAGAGGGCTCCATGCTGGGAGGAAAGGCTTTGCTTTCTGTTGACACTGCTATTTCCACTGCATATCAATGGGCAGTGTCTTCAAAGTGGGCAGGTGACCACTCTGCCTCGTGGTCCTTCATCTACCACTAAAAGAGCAGCAGCAATTACTTTATGACCAGTGTTTGTAGCTGTCTGGGCAGATTTCCTCACCTTTCCAAAGGCTTTAATTTCTGCCCACGTGGAGCAAAATCATTCAAGGGAGCCTTTGCGCTTCTGGAAATGTTGCTGTGCACAGGAGGGACCACCTGCTGTTGCTGCAAGCGCTCAGGTATCTTTGGACTTGGGAATTATTTTCAGAGAGAAAATGAGATGGCAGGAGTTACAGTATCTCAAAATATCTTAACTGACTTTAAGCAGAGCTCTGTATAAGCCATATATGCCATATGTTTTATGGAAGGAACTTCAGGCACCTTCCAGGGGTGAATCAAGCCAAGTTTTGGTTACAATCCCATTTCATATGACTTAGCTTTAGCAAAAAACCCCAACCCTATGGAGTTCTGAGGTTCAGTGTCCTTCTCACAGGTGCTCCATCACATCACCACCTTACAAAAGCAGTACCATGATGCAAAGAGGCCTTTCCATGGCAGCCTTCTGTCCACTGCACACAATCCTGTGTACACTGTACAGCCATGTATCTCCAGAAATAATGAGAGGTCACCTTAACAAACCTCCCCAAACGCATCAATGCCAGCAAAACAAACCAACCAACCAACCAAAAACCCCCAAACAAGACCCTGAGTTGGTTAATTTAATGAATGTAGACTCAGAGCAATGGTCTGAAGTTTGTTTCAGATGAGATGAAGAGCTTGTGCATCTGATGATAGTCCTCTCAGCCTAATAAAGACATTTCCTATAGGCAGCGAGAAGCTGTTTCTGATCCTTGCTGCTCTGATGGTTATAAATCAGCTTCTATTTCATGGCCCATTTATATTCATTTGTTCTAAATGAATATTTTTATTTTCTATAAGCAATTATTTTCTTTCTCCCTAGTATATTTCTAGAGATTTATTACATGCTCTTAGACTTTGTCTTAGTAGGCTAAGCTAGCTGAACCCTGTAGATTCATCTAAAAAAACAGATTTCCAACACCTCTGTCTTTTCTAATGTCTTTTCCTTTTTTAAAAGAAATTCTTTTTCTCTACTGTTGCTATAAGTTTTAGCAAAATCTGTTACAATTTTTAGCAAATATCAACATTTCTGTTTTCCTAATACTGAAAAATTTAAGTCATCAGTGTTGATTAGAAAGGCTCACCCTGTTTTTAATGTTATTATTCATGACAGTAACCCACAGGGATCCCACCAGCCTTGGCGCTCAGGCTGTATCTTGCTTGTACAAAACAGGACAGTGACCGCCCTGGAGAATTTAGCCCAAACAGACTAATAAGACATTCAATAGAGGGGAAAAAGGTGCGTTGTCACCTCTATTTCACAGCTCATAAAGAAAGATCAGATAAGAAGTGCCTTTGCAGCTACTATGTCCCCATCCAAGACTGACCAGCAAAGCCTTATGTGCATTAGGGAAAAGCTCAGTATATATTACAGTTCATCTGGGTCTGATGTTCTTGAATAATAGACTTGCCACACTGATGATGGAGAACTTGGAGCCTGATCCACTGCCTAGTGAATTAAAAGGAAAAGGCTCTTTGCATTCTTCTCCACTAGCGTAAAGCCCCTGATGTGTTCCAAACAGACTGCAAAATACATGTGGAAGAAGAGATGATAAGCGCTGTCTTGCCCTGCTCATCACAGGACTGCCATGACCTCAGTGTTGGGCTCTTCTGTAGCTGGCAACAAGTGGCATCTTGCATGGCTTAATGAACCAGGCACACATAGAAGGACAGCATTGGCAATCAATGACTCCTGTGGAAGAAATTAATGGCCAAAAGGTCAGGTGAAGCGTGGGCAAACTTTCCTGGAAATAAATACTAAATGTCAGGCTGTAGGTAACCTGAGGTAGTCAGTGTACTGAAGGAAAAGATCACTGAAATGACCTGTGGCTGCAGACAGTGACCAACCAGAAAGGACTGTCCCTTTGAATATCTTCCAAAGCAGTTGCTCTGCTGTTACACCTCAAAGGTGAACACACAGAATGGTAAGTGTTTGTTTTTTTTTTAAAACCAAACAACAAACCATAATTTTTCTATGCTTTAGGCTGGGGTCAGATGGGTACCTGTTACACCCAGGCAGGGTTTGAGCTGAGCAGACCCCAAAAAGGACAAGGACTTTTTCTTTCAATTAATGCTCACATCTCCCTACTATATAGAGCTAAGTACAGCCAACAGAAGTGTCACACTCCATCTTTGGCTCACCTTTCCTACCCCTGAGGCATTGTGACTCCTATTGTGACACGCTTTCTTAGCTAATTTGTCTACAGGTGATAGAAACTCTAGTCCTAAATTATTCTTAGCTAATTCTCACTGTTTGCTTAGTCCCGGTCTTAGAGATCTGAGGATCCTGTGACCCCAACTGTAGTTCAAAGAAATGGCATGGAGCATACAATTTACTGCAAGTCAACACTTCAGGCCCAATATGCACACTCTCTTTGAAGGCTGGTAGAAAATACTGAATAATCAGGTTCTATTATACCTCAGAGCAAAAACACACTGAAATAATTTTTCTGTGCTGGGCTCCTGTTGGGACCTTATTCAAAGTCTGTATCAAACCTGGTATCCCTTAAAACCAGCTTTGTGTTACTTTTCGTCTCCAACATGTACGTCAAATAAGTTCTTTGCTGTTCTTCCCCTTTGTGCTTGTAAATAAGAAGGGACCAAGACATACGCACACCTTAGTTGTTTCAGTCTTCTACTTACTCTCAAACCAAAACAAAGAACAAACCACAAGCAGATACAGAGCAGAACAGCACAGTGTTAACAGCAACACATCAAACACCTCTGCTTCAAGTCCCCATCTCTTCTGCTCCTTCTCCACACCCTTTATTTCTCCATACAAATTAAGGATTCTGCTGAATTTTTAAATAATTGCTTTCTTCTTCCGGAGAATTTCAACTTTTGAGATAGCTGCTCAGTTTGTGCCATGGGGTGTAGAGGAATGAAGCTGGGTTAATTAACATTGATAATATACAGCTGTGGGCTGGCTTCAGGGGGCAGTGGGTTGGCTGATGTGGATAAGGTGCAGCTGTGGCTGGTTCTGTTAAGGGGTTGGGCAGCCAAGGAAGGGAGAGCAGCCGAGGAAGGGAGAGGAGGGAGAGAAAGAGTGAGTATGCCCTAGATGAAGGGAGACTAGGAGAAGGCAGCAGAGGGACTGGCATGAAGAGTATGTTGGTGTGAGATGGTAAAAGACCTTGTTGCAGCTTGATAGTTTGGGGAGTGCTGCAACAATGGGGGAGCGAGAATGAAGCCTGTGAATATACTTGTTGTAGAGGGGAACCGTGCGGAGGGCTGGGGCAGTGAGGGAGGGGGGGGGAGTGCTCAACCATCTGACATCAGACGAGCACTGGTGTTTTGGCATCGTTGTGACTCCTCAGCACGGTATTTGCTTAGTCCCATCCCAGCCTGCTCAGCCTTTCCCTGATTTCCTAATTTTCTCAGAGGGCATCTGGACGTGGCTGGTTACAACCATGGCCTTGCTGAATACACCTTCATGGCCAGGCAGCTACAGCACAGTTGTAGCCAGCTGGCCGTGTGCTGGAGAACTGCTCACTGTGGTGCAGGACAGGTGATCTCCTGATGGTGCATGCAACAGAGGGTCAAGGACTGTCCCCTGTGCAGAGACCTCTGTCCAGGCCTCTCCATACCCATTAACCCCATGGGACATGGCCATTAGCAAAGCTCTGTGGCAGGTCCTGCTCTGAAAGCACTAAGCCACTGCTCCTCACGTGCTAACCTGTGTGAGCCTTACCGCTTGTTTCAGCCAAAGAGGACTTCTGGAAGTGCTGCCCCAATGAGAGAGTAAGAAAACAGGAGACACCTTGTGAATGGGGTTGCTGTCTGGTGCTCGATGCACAGGACATGGTGCTTCCCCCAAGAGCTGTGCTGGAGACACTTGGAGCCCACCCCACACGCAAGGGAATGCGACATAGTTCCAACATCTTCCCCCACTTTTGAACGGAGCCTCATTTACAGCATGCTGCGGTTGTGCACCAGGAGCTGCAGCTTTCCAGCCAGGTACTGTGAACTTGCTGGTGTGCCTAGAGCACCTCTGTACCTCCTGCTTGGACACCTTGTCCTCCCCTGTGCTATCCAGAGTCAGCCTGTGAGCGTAGTGCCATCTGGTGAGGCCTGACATACTTGTGCAGCCTAAACAAATAATGTCACATCTCACAAACCCCTCAGGACATTTAAAAATTAAAATTGGGCCTATATGCCACCACACCCCTGAAACAGATCCTCAGCAGGACAAGCAATGACAGGCCTAGAGTTTCACCCAAAATGGATTGTTTGCACGGGTGAGTCTGCCTGGTCAGCTATCTGCCAGAGGCTGGAGGTACTGTAGCTCTGAGATGAGCTGGCTCCTAACCCAGCTTTCATCTGCTGCAGCTACATCTAAAATCGTGTCTTGTGGCACCTGAAGCCCAGGATACAGAGAGCTCTTTAACAGACCCAAAGGGAGCCCCAAATGTTGAGTTTGTTATGCCATGACGATACTGCATTAGCTGCCAGGAGAGCTGTTATTACCTCCTCTTTGTAGAGGAAGACCTCTAGAGGAAGAGGGTCCCCAGGGAATCCCCTTGGGCTCTTGCTCAAATAGAAACTGGCCTAGAGGGAAAAGGCATTGTTGAAGAAGGTGTTTTCTTTACAACGGGCTTAGGTCCTGAGTTGATGACTTCTCCAGCCATGAGGCAACGCTCTGTGCATGGAAACACAGGGCTGTGAGAAGCTGTAGGGCTGGCTGCCGCTGAAGCACCTTTTCCACAAGCATCCCACAAGCCTAGGCTCCCACTTCAAACCTCTCATCTGCAGCCTGGGACCAAACCTTGTGGGCAGGTGATGGGGACCAGGAGACAGTTGGGTGAGTCCTATTTTATGGGGCTTGGAGGGGCTACATAAGTCAAGATTTCATCTCCCAAAGAGAGATTTGAATGCATTACCTAAATATACATATGTACCTAGGCACAGAGGGGAGGGTTATTTCTCCCTTGCATGGGGGGGCCCAGCACCCTGTCCCTGAACAGCCATGCAAGCAAAAGAAACACAAATTTAACCAACTCCTGCCTTTCCTGCCTGCACAGACCACAGGGGTGGCATTGGGATCCAGGCTGCAGATAACTAAATGAGGCTGTCAGCAATACAGGCATCTACACACGATGTAGGTACCCAGCCCAATGTCACAGCACAGACCTAGCCAGTGCAAGAACTGTTCAGATACATAAAGTCCTGTAGAACTGTTGGAGGTGCCCTCGATTACCCAGGACATTTGTCCAGAGCTGGCAGGTATGAGACGGGACATCCACGAGACTCACACCCTTCTGGTCTGGTGGCCGGGGCCCAGGCAGGATATCCCTAAGCGGGATGCATTTAGGAACTAGATCAAGCCATCACTCTTCCCAGACCCTAATGGAAGTTCATGTGTAGACAGCTCCACTAAGGCTTCTATCTCCACTCATCCCAGCACTGCACTGAACTCCATCCCAACTCATGTGCAGTCTGCGGTATTCCTGTTTTGAAATCCCCCAGCAACTTTTCTCGTCGTTCACTATAATTACTCTACAGTAAACATATGATTTTATTTCCCCATGAGTTAAGGCTACAAGTAGAG
Organism: Falco rusticolus; assembly: GCF_015220075.1. Taxonomy (NCBI): domain Eukaryota; kingdom Metazoa; phylum Chordata; class Aves; order Falconiformes; family Falconidae; genus Falco; species Falco rusticolus. The sequence continues at coordinate 29,204,716 of NC_051188.1, forward strand.
ACTGGGGTCCTCACTTTCAGAGGTTTAGTATTTTCAGTTCTGTTGAACAGATACTGTGTTAAGTATGGTTTGCTGTTCTCCAACTAAGGAGGACAAATGCACAAGGTAGCAAAAGGAATATTTCATGAGTGAGAAAATGAAATAAAAACAAATGAAAATGAACAATGTTTTCTTCTATTGTCAGTGAAACAACTACATTTTATTATGGCTGTATGCAATGGGAATATTAGCTCTGATTTGCAGAAATGCAAATTAAACTGCTGATTTAGATTATCATATTTCATGCACAGCAACTTTACAGGCTTTGGCTTTTTTTTTTCATTGTACGTAAAACCTTTATGAGTTATTAGCCTTTTTTTTTTCTGTCAACTATATTTCAGAAGTGAGAGGTTTATTCCTGCTATTACATTAAAGAAGGCATTTTCCTGTTAGGAGAGTTTAGCATTTTATTCAGCTGTGATAACTTTCTGTTATAGTCTAGAATGAAGCACAATTAAGATAGAAATGTTCAGTAGTTTTATTATGCCCTTGTGTGAGGAGCTAATCATTTTTTCCCCACTTCATTTTTCAGGGATTCCCAAAGGATTTTACAGACTCTACACATTTGTCTAGCACACTCTGTAGTGGCATAAACTAAGAATACATGGACCTCAAAAGGGGCTTTGGCTTTTATACTTTCAGTAATTCCACTTTCTCTTATTGCAAGTTTCAAGAGCACTAGAATTTCCTGGCTAAGATTGTGGGCTTATGGGTAAATTTTGCTCACATTAATTTGTGCAATTCGTTACTGTGCTGGGTAGGCAGGGGAACAGAGGACTGTTTTTTTAGAAATAAACATACTTATTATTTCAAGGAAAATTTACTTTACACAGAACAACGCACAGGTTCATCTCCTGAATTACCAGTGGGAGACAATCTCTGATGAATGCCATTCAATAAAAACTTTTTTTTTTCCCCTTTAGGAAATCAGCAAACTTCCCTAAGGAAGTAATTTCATTAGTAATTTTTCAAACACCGGTGTTTCATTTTAGCCTGGCTTCCTATGGAAACACACTGTGTGTGTTTTGTTGCCTTGGGTCTTGCTGACTGGTTGTGCCCCCTAATAACTTGTGAATCTATTTGCTGACTTTGATTGAACTTGATAGAGTAATTGAAGATTCAGGGACACAAGCAAATGAGGTGAGAACATCTAGCTCGTTACCCTGTCTTGGACAGTGGCTACAGACTAAAGGAGCATCTCCTGTTACTTTCCCAGGATTATTCCCCAGCACCTGGAGCTGGAGACTTGCAGGCATCCTCAGCCACAGCTGGTACCTTTGTGTCCCCTCACCTCCTTTTCTACAGAAACAAGGCCAATGTTGTCCTGCTCTGCTTGCATGTTGCATATTTAACACAGAAAAAAGACCCCCCTGAGTAACCCAACCGAGGGAAAGCTGCAACACAGTTATCCCTTACTAGACTTCAATAAAGTTGCTCTCCCCATAGGTTATACATCACCTTTTCTCCTTTGTCTGTCTGTTCCTTAGACCTAGATTAGATTATGATCAACTTTCCTGAGTAAGGAGAAGTGTGAAGCAGACAGTCTGATTTTCTGCCTTGCCTCTTGGGCATTGGCCAAGTAAACTGCAGTGGCATATAAACCTCCCTTCTGCAAGACAGCCTTGTAGGAAGAAGCTGAGGAATTGAAACGTCCACAGCAGCAGGCTTCGTGCAGCAATGTAATTTATTGTGACAGCCCTACAAAAACGTCTTCTTGGTGATGCAGGTGAGAAGAAAGCGCCTGGTCTGATCTTGCGTGTGTCAGCAGGCTCAAGCGCTTCACAGCATCTGCCCTGCACTGAGTTCTGCAGCTTCAGGACTGTCCCAGGAGATGGAGGCAGCCACCTCCTGGGTCTCACAGCCCAGGGTACTTTGGACTGGGCACGAAGTAACTTGCTGCACTTCTAGTCCCCATATCTTCCTAAGGGTGCTTAAAATTTTCCTTTAGAATCACCAGAATCAAGCAGTTTAATGGTACACTGAAGTGTCGCCAGCTGCACTCACCACAGGGACTCTTGGTCTACATCACTTTTTTGCCATGATCTTCTTGTGACGATTGAATGTTATAATTTCTGGGATCCCTACAGGCTATCATTAAAATGCTGGTAAGTCGGTATTGATGATCGGTTTCCCCTGTGTAAGCAGAGTATTTCTCAGCAGATAAGTACACTATTTTTGCCTTGAACAACAGAAGAAATGAAATCTACACTGAATTTCTTTCCCATGGGCTGTTTATATTCCAATACACAAGGATAATTTATACAAGAAAAGGTACCATTCCTGATTATGCGCAGCATTTAAGAAAACAGTCAGGCTTTTCCAATTTGAAAAGAAACAAATAGCGTAGTAGATGACAGACAGTTTTCATGTTGATTTTGACTTCTGAGTCATCAAATTAGGAGAAAGCCCTGTGGCAAAAGTACTCACCCTATACAGAGGGTGAAAATAAACACAAATTGAACAGGATAGACAGCATCTCTACAGGGCCCTTTCCCTCTCCATACTAACCATGAAGTAGCCAGGAAAACCCATGGTGAAGAGTAACTGCTTCCAAAAAGGCACCTGGTGGAAGAACCCTAAGTGTGTTATGGGGGGATATAAAAGGCCCTTTTGGTCTGAGAAGGAGCCGGTGTTTGAGGACACTGCCCTGGCTTGTGCTTTTGGTGGCAGCATCACAGAGTTCCTTTGCTCAGCTCAGCCCAGTGACAACCGCAGTCACAAGATCAGCACACAAGCCAGAAGGCCACAAGTTGCAACGTGTGACCACCTTGGTGCAACCTCAGCAGTCACAGACAACCCCAAACTTGCCTCAGAGCTTTGCAGAGGGCAAGAAAAAGCACCCCAAAAGGAGGCAGTGGCATTAGAGATAACTGAAATACCTGCTGGCCTGGGAACAATCATGGGAAGAGTGGCTTTCTCTGCTGGAAGGAGGAGCTTTTTTACACTGTAGCAAAGAAGAACCAGGACCACATAAGGCCAGGTTGTCTGGTTTGGCCTCTCAGCTGGCATGTCTTAGTCCCTTCCTGCTGTGTCTCTTCCAGCACCAGTGGAGAGCATCAACGTCTTTCAAAGGCATCTCCCCACTCTCTTCACTGATACAGAGGAGCTGGGTTCCCTGTTTAAGTGCTTAAATAAACCCCTGCTTAAGTGCAATGAGTAAAAGCCGTAGTCTCACCCTTTGTTTCGCTCCCATACTCACCTAACCAAAACTTTCCAGGCTTCCAGCCTTGGACCTGAAGATACGCTAGCAAAATTCCTCTTTTTCCCTCTGAAATTACCTTGCTTTACAGTTGCAGAACCTGTTCTAGTTGGGATCTTATCCCCTGCATCTGCATCTGCTGCTGCCTCACATTTTGCGTCTATTACCTCCCCTAGGAGTTGCTACCATTTCACATGTTGCTGACAGCTCGTGGAAGTGCCAAGCCATCAGCATGGGAGGTGCACCTATTTTTTGTCTCATTGCTTCCAGTGCTTCTTTCTCACTATTTTATCAAAGAGATCTACTAATATTTGGTGGTCTTCCCACAGTGCCGTACCCTGCAGTGGGTCTCCTTGAGGCACACAGCCCCCTCTGAAGCCTCATGTTGTGTGTGAAAGACATGACCTAAAAAGCCAAACCAGAAAAGCAAAGGTTTCAATTGCACTGTTTTATATAATAAAACCTTAGTTTGGACTGAGCAAGTGTGGGACAGGCAGCAGTGCAGGCATGATACAAACTTCTCTGCTGTCCAGTGTTATCTGTGGTCAGAATGGGAGCATTCAGGGGATGAAGCAGGGAGGAAGAGCTCAGGCTTTCACCTGTCACTCTGCTAAGCTATGCAAAACAGGCAGCCACGTAATCATGTGGTCAGTGCTTTTTTCCAGCACATGTGACCATGCAGCAGGGTTAAATCATGGAGAGTATAAAAACCAGCATGCACTTGTGTTTGGGCACATGCACACACATTTTGCTGACCCAGTGGCATGCAAAGTTAGCCATCAAACACCATCATTTTCCTTCCCTTGGCTGACCCCAGTGCGGATGTCCTTTTCTTAATGCAAGGCCTTTAACACTGGGAATGATATTGGTGATGAACTGTGCAAACCTGACAGCTGAAGGCAGAATTGTTCTTCCTGATCAGGAGGAGGCACTTTGTCAGCTCCCTGCCAATGACTAACACAGCAGGTAACCTTTTCTTTCTTTGTGGGGCCTTTCCAAAAGGATTCAAAATACATGTTAATCTTTATTAATGCTGTTACTTCCCCCTGCAGAGGTGCTCTCCTTCAAACCCACTTTCTCTTGTACAGAAACAGGGGCTTTCCAGAAAATGATGCCACACCTATAATTAGACCTGAGATATGAAACTACCACCAGCTGATGGGAAGGTGACCTAGCAAGTAACCACCTAACAAATAGACCTCTGCCACAGTGACATAAGACAAGTAAACTAGCCAACGGTTAAAGTTATGTATGTGGCAGTTTGTGAAGAGCTCTATCAGCTGTGTCAATAGGAAGAGGGGGAACTGCACGGAGAATGAACCAAGTACCACTCACTACTGATTTCTGAATAAATGAATTATTTTTTTTTTCTAGAATAAAAGACTGAGAAAGACATTTCTTTTTTTTCCCTCCAGTACAGTCACAGATGTGTGGGGTTCTTTGCTTCCCCCTGCTGACACCCTGAAATGGCACAGGGTGGGCTGTGGCTCTAGCCAGCCGTGGGAGTGGGGAAACTAATGAGGATGGGCTCTGTCAGCAAACGCTCCTGCATCCCACAGCTCCCACGGTGCTGCCGCCGAGAGGTGTGCGAGCAGGCAGCCAGCAGGAATAAAAGCAGCTGAGCCCCCCCACTGCGACTCATTGCCCACGGGCAGGGTCTCGGGGAGCTGAGCAAGGCTTTGGGGTCCCATTGGAAAGGACTTTTCCAGCCGGCTTTCACTGAAGGCTGCATTTTGTGGTTCCTCTGCCTGGTCTCCCACAGGTGCAGGTGAACAGATTTGGCACCCACAGCGCTCTCAGGTAAGAGGGATTTGCTGGGAAGCAGGCAATGTGCCGGGATAAAAGCCAGTGTGGGGCTTGGTGGTTTGTTAGGAAGAAACTGGCTCTGGAAAAGACCTTTGTTCTGAATATTTTAGAAAAAGAAAAGAAACCATTCCCTCTAGCAGTCTTTGAGAAGAGACCTTGCTCTGGAGGGGCTTGCTGGCCCATGTGCACCTACCATGTTGCAGCAGGACCCCCCAACAGCTGGGAGCTGTTTAGTGGGCACCAGGGTCTTAGGAAGCGCCAGTGACTCTGCCTGCCATGTTCATCCATGCAGTGGGGCAACTGGAACTGGAAGAGGGCAGAGTGCGGTTTGAGAAGGCTGAACACTGTAGGACACGCATGGCGATGGCTCTTGGCTGGGCTGATGTATGGTGGGGCCAGTGTGAAGCTGCCTCTTGGCTTTGCCGTGGGTCAGGGATGCACCAGTCGGTCAGCACTCATCTTCTTTTGACTCATCTTACCTAAATACTTAGGGTGAGAATAACGACCAGAAAAATAGTTCGAAGCTAAACCCAGCTGAAATAACAAAGGAACCGGGACGGAGGGTCTGTGCCACCGCTGCTTGTCAGGGACAAGGAACCGAGTTGCAACAGGAGGCAGCAATGTGGGACACAACATGAGTGCCAGGCAGGCAGCACCAGCGCTCTGGGGCAAACCTGGCCACCGGCCACGGGTGGGAGAGGGCACTGAAGAGGGAAGTGCTGCACAGGCTGGGGGAGGCAGAGGTCCTGTGGCTCTGCTGTGGCTGGGTTGCAACCTGCCACCCTGAAAAGTGGCTCTGTGGAGAGGCCCCAGCTTTCTGCAAGGGGCTCAGAAACTTGTCGTCCCCCCCGCTGGCTGTTGTAACCCATGAGGAGGTCTCTTCCCCCTGGGAAATGACCCTAGGGAAGGACTAATTGGAGGAGATCCAGAAGCTGGCTTTGGTCTTTAACTTTTTTCCTAGTTGTGGCTGAGTTTTCTGTTTTGGATGTGACTTTCCCAACTCACCAGCAAACCAGGAGCAGGCACTGTGCGGCAGGACACCTGCCCTGCCTTTGCATGCCACCAGGCTTCACGCTGCGCTACTTGCAGCCTCCTGACAGTTTCAGCGATCATTGCCCATTTCAGCTGGGGAACAGTTTTGTTGCTATCTGGCTGCTGAATTGCACTTTAGCACCCTCATGCATTGTCACACAGGAAGATATTAATCTTTAACACCCACAGCAACTTCTGCAAAATCACTGCAGAAGGGCTGGGGGAAAAGGGCAACACCTATTTATCCAGCAAACATAATGACTTCTCTGAGGGATTTGTTAGTCCTGTAGGAGTCAAAGCCAATGTCTGAGGAAGGACTGAAACCATTGCCTGGCGGTTGTGTGTCGTGTCCTTGTACGAATACGTTTTGTGTGCAGCCATCATTAATTTGCTTGCGTTATCTCACCTGTTAAAACTGCACACACAGAGCTCTGAGTCACAGTCATTTCTGGGCTCCATCACTAGGTGGTGACATGCCCCCAGAAACCGAGTCGTCCTTCAGTTTGTCTTTTTTCCTTTACTGTAAAAAAATAACTGCACTTAGACAAAACGTACTTTTTACCCTCTGCTTATGGAAATACAGCATTCCCAGCTACATGCAATTTTGCACAAGGTAATTCGGTATTCAACTAGCTTTTAATACGGCATTAGTTTTGTTAACATGGTTTCTTGTAAGAATTACTGCCATACAATTAATTCCAGTCATGAACTAATATTACTGATGTCTGCATAATTTAGAACATATGTGTCAGCAGCCAGATGCATACTCAGAATGGATGCCTGTTCTCACACTTTCTAGGAACAAATCTGTGCCAAAAGTTTTAAAGTTTAAAATTAATGTGTCATTTGGTTATGGAAACTACTTGTGTTCCTTCCTCCTTCCTGTTCTCCCTGAGCGTGCAACAATGCTCATTTCCTTCCTTAAAATATTTGTCAACAGTTGCAGCCCAAAGCCAGAGTATTTGCTGCTCTGAAGAAGATTTGGTGTTTGGGATGAGCAGTATACACTCCCCAGAGGTGAGGCTCTTGTACGTAATCTCTATTCTGGTCCATCATCCAGTATTGATGGAGATGTCCACTGGGATTTGCAAGTCTTATTACAGCAGTAACAGCCATCAGATGAGGTTTGTGGCACAGTACGAAGATGAGGGTTGGAGAAGGAGAGCTAAAATTCATGAGACACCTGATGTGATGATGGACACTAGAAATCTAGATATAGATGTTGATGGCTGGCTGCTACACACAAGTGTCTCAGCGTGGGTTACTGACCTGGTGGCATGTCCACAAAAAGCCTCAGTCCTTGCTCCTTGCCTGGCTGCTCACCAACAGGTAAAGCCAGACCTGCCTTTATTACTGCTGTCACTGCCAGGAAATAGCAACTGCAAGGCCAACACACAAGGAGCAAAGCCCACCCCACTCCCATGGCAGCACAGGGTCCTGTGCTGCTACTGGTGATGGGTTTCTGGGCTCGCAGGAGAAAGCAGGCTCCCGGGAGACAGCCAGCTCTGCTCAATCACGGCTGGTAGGGCTTGGACAGGCTATGGAGGGGGCTATGGCCACATATCAGACGCATGGTACAAGTCTGTCTTTATCTTCAGCGTATGTCGGTGGCCTTGTGGTCCCTAGTAGGCTCTGGGCCAGGTTGGGCTCAGCATTGCAACATGAGAAATCCCACCAGGTTTCATGTCATCTCAGAACAGAATGAGGCTAAGCTTGAAATATTGCTCTTTAACCATTAGGAAATCTAAAGAGGCTGGTTTGAGGTATGTGCAGAAATGCAGCTTCCCCCATCCTGGCCTCCTCCACGCACACCTTCATCTATCACAGAGCTGCCGCTGAGCTGTGGTGACCCTGGGCAGAGACTGAGGCTCGGAGTGAGTGAGCGAGTGAGTGTGTGTGTCTCTCTGTGTCTGTGTGTGTGTGTGTGTGAACCATGAACCTTCCATGCTCTCATTGATGCCTGTTGCTACTTAGCTGTCTGGCACTGTCTGAGCTCAGGCCTTGGGTGCCTAGCTGCTTGCTCATCCCTCAACCCACCTCGTAAAAATTCTTTACAGAGGGCTACTTTCTAATCCAGCTACTTTTTTACCAAAGGCATCTTGTTCTGGACTCCCTGTGGTTTGAAGCTTTTATTCTATGTTCCTCTTCAGAATCCTCCTCGACCTTAAAACTATTTTCATCCTCTCTCCTCCCCTTCTCTTTAATTCATTTTTGCTCACTAAATAATTTTTTCTGAGGTTTGTGCAGTGAACCTTACCCGTTTCGCTGAGTTTTCTCATAACGGTTAAATACACTTTGCCCTGCCCCGCCTCCAATCAAAGTCAAGAGAGAACCTTTTATAGTTTTCAGGAAGACAGCACAGATACTTGTCCCCCAGCCTTCCTGTGACCCCAAAGCTCCAGCATCACTAGCAAGCAAGCCCAAAGCTGCTGGAAACTCTGGATGTGCCACTGACGGCTGCTGTCTGGATTTGGGGATGTTTTAAGTTTTTTGAGGGTAGTGAAAGCCTGCTAAGTGTGTGAGTGGCTCTTGATCAAGATAGTAAGTTAAACACACTTCTCATAACCATATTAATTTCTGTATCCCCACAGACACCCCCAAAAGGCTCTTCACAATGACTGCCGGCCTCGAGAAAGCTTGCCACCGTTGCATATCTAAAATTGCCAGCAATGGTAAGTTCTGTTAGTAATCGCCTTTCCATATTTAAGCAGCTCTGTCGCTAAGCCAGATATACAAGAATTAAGATGAAACCAAGTCCCACCTGAATCTTCCACTAAAGTATCCTTTTCTTCCCTCCCTTCTGAGGTATTTTGTTTCCTAGGCAATTTTGGGTGCTGATGGAGCACACAATAGGGACTCTATCCTGACAGCATCTGTCTGCTGCAGTATTTGGATTATAGCAGACCAGTGTAAAATTTCAAACACAGACACCACCACGCACCTAAATATAGGCTGCAGGAGACAACCTAAGCAATATAATGTGTTTGTCTCCTGTTTGAAGCGGTACCTTACAGGTAGTCCAGCAGAAGTTTCTGCAGGGAAAACCACCTGGTAAAAAGCAGCACAGCCAGCCTAGGAACAAACTTCCCCAGAAGCAATTCCTGCAAAGCAAAACTGTTGCCAGCCTGTGTGCTGGCATGGAGTATGGTCAGGAATAGCTCTCCCTTCACCTAGAGGTATTTGGAGCAGGGTCTTCTTCCCTCTGCTTGCCTGGCCCCTGGCACAATGCCACCGCAGGCACGGGTAGCCCTCCTAAGTGGCCCTGTGTTGTGGGTGGGAAGCATGTTATCTGAATGAAGGTCTTTGGCACGACAGCCTGGGGTCACTCAAGTTCTAAAGCAACTGGTTTGTCTCACCCAGGGTGGAGGATGCAGAGGGGGTGTAACAAGCCAACATCTCCTGGGCTGGGTGAGCAGGCTGGCTCTTTCTCTCCAAGGAGCAATGCAGCACAAGGCTGACCTGGGCTGGGGGCTGTGCAAGCTGCATGGAGAGGCACAGGAAAAATACCCTCACAGGGGTAAGGTTTTGTAAGACCAGCGAAGCACTGTTGTTGGCAGGAGGTTAAAAACCAAGGGGTTTATAGCAGCTTGAAAGGCTCTCAAAGTTCAGAACAACCTTTTATTAATGATTAAGCCCCGTAACAACTTGCTGCCTTGCAACTTTTCGGAGAAAACCAAGCCAGGAGGACAGCCAGCCCTGGTCAAACCCAGGTGGGATGGCCTGGATTCAAACCAGGCCCACTCACAGGAACCTGGCACAGGCAGGGAAGGAGAGGAGTTTTCCAACCCACCTGTTGGTGCTCATCGTTGCCCCAGAGGAAAGGAGGGCTAGGGAGTGATGAACACGGAGGGGTGTGGAGCATGCAACACTCTCATTACACCCTGATGAGCCCCTGGGAGTGGGACCCAGCTGGTGTGAGCTCCCTCACACCCCACAGAGAGGACATACATGGGGGATCTGGGCCCATTGGTGAATATCACAATAACAAAAGGCAAAAGTGGTATTTTCTCTGATTTTTGTTCCTACCAGTTACAAGCAAAATGTCACTTTCCCTGTTGGTATTAAATTGCCACTAGGACTTTAATGATTACAGAGAAAATAAGTGATCTTTCTGAATTTTTTTTGAAAGAAAGGGATTAGTTCTGCCTCATTTATGCTCTCTTACACCAGGAGCACCCTCTCAGGTACCCACAAAGTTACCCATGAGTAAGGCAGCTCAGAAATACCGTTCCAGGAAACTCATTATCTTTAGGTTTTCATTACATTTAAGTTCAAAATCAGCTCAGCTTTACCTATGGATCAGCTAGTGCATCCAAAATTGATTTTCTGTTCATTAAAATGCAAAACTTCCTGAAGTGCAGTGACACTTAATTTCACTTTTTCTCATCATCCTGTGTCTATTTTTCAAAGAGCATTTCAGCACAGGGCCATATTTGTACCTATGGTCTCCTGATATTTAAATTACTCTGAATAGTTAACCTACCTATGCAGCATCATCTCAATTCTTTTCATTCTTGGTACAGCAATTTACATTCGGAACATTAGGGCAGCCTTTAATTAACTGACAAAAAAAAAAAAAAAAAAAGAAGGCTAATCCACTACCCTGGGTCTATTGCAAAGCAAACTGGTGGCTCTTTATGTAATGCTTAAATATTGTTTTAGAAGTACATCTGGAAATTAATCACAAGGGGCCAAATGCAGAACCTAGACCATGGCATAATTGTAGTTCAGTAGCTAGAGGCATGGCATAAAATTAAGACAAGCCACTCTACAATATTGCTTAATCCCCAAACCCTAACCTACACCTACATCTGTATCTACATCTACATCCTCCCCATCTTGAAGGTTCCCTGATTAATGGCACCTCCCTATTCTATACCATTTCTGATGAAAGCAGCATAGCTGGTGTCAGTGCAGGAAACTGGAACTTAAATTTTAGGTGATATGTCACTGACATAGCCTATCATCTGGTGCCAAAGTACAACTTCACAGTTACACAGCCTTGCCTAAGCAAACAGTGATGGCACGCAGCAAATAGCAGGTGGCCCTGAGCTTGGTTTTGGTCTGCAAGTTGGTTTTATTGTGCTTCCCCTCCCTCCTAGGTGGCTTTGCACTGGGACTGGAGACCTCCACAGGAATGGCTGCTCCTTACACTGAATTCTCCAGCTGCTGAGTATCTAGTTTGGTCAAGGAACTAAAATCACCCCGGGGTGGGATTCCTGTCATTTGTCCAAAGACTATTCCAGCAATATATCTCCTTCTGGTGGCACTTAGCCTCATGGAAAGAGCAATTTTTATTTCTGCTCAAGTTCATCTCATGCCTCTACCTTCATAGCTCTTTGGATCACTCACAGGTCCATTCCTGAGTGCTCCAACGTTGCTGTTATTTTCTCTCATTTGGCCGTTGGCTAGCCAAGCTGAACAGATTTAGTTCTTCTCCTTCAAAGTTAGTTCATTCAAGTCTTTTCTGCATATTCCATCTGATGCAATGACTGTCAGTCAAAAGCCCAGAAAGACATGCAGTATCTGCAGCTACCAAAGCCATGGGCAGACTCATTCCTGGTCTGTAAAACTTTGACCTTGCTGGAGCTGGTTCCCAGAGAGATCCATCAAGACTTGCTTTGCCACTGCAGCACCCACACACGCTGCATCCTTTCTTTTCTCTGAGTCCCTATCAATACTGCAGGAGATCTGCAGATACTGTGAAGGAATAAATGTGGATGAAAATATCTGCTACCTGTCTGCACTCCAGTCTGTTTCACTACCAGTGCCCACACTGCTGTACATCACACTCTGACACTGCTTGCTGAGCTAGCGCACTACCATCTGCATCTGCTGCAGGGCATGATCAGTCCTGGGACTGGGCCAACCGACCCAAAATTGCTCACATTCAGACTGCTGAGAGTCATCCCCCTTCAGAGCATCATTCCCACGGGGCATCAAAGGGAGTACTGTGAGTTTACACCCAGAGTTTTGCTGCTCAGCTTGCTCATGCAGATAAATCCTGCTGTAACTGCAGAATCTGTTTGGAAGCTGATGGCATCTCGTTTAAAAAAAAATACAAAAAAAATCCTTTTTTATCAGGAACTTGACAGACTATAGAACAAACAGCATTTGGGACTGATGGTAATGTACACAACACTTCATTTATTACTGTATTTATTATCAGAGAGCTTGTCACACACTCTACTGAGTAGGTTGCACTACAGCAGTATTAGCATACTACCTAAAAGGAGTGGGTAGGTTGAGATTTATACTCATAATTCACTTCTGAAAATCCCGTGAGGATCCTTCTTACCTGAAAAGAAACTTTTCTCTGTCTTCAGATTAAACAGGGACAGCCTGAGCTGATTTGAAACTGCCAAGCGCTTAGAGAAATCTTGGCAGCAAGGTAAAGTCTGAGGAGCCCACAGGTGTCCAATACGGCCTCCAGATGTGTCCCACATCCCCCAAGCCCAGGCTGTGTGCCCTGAGGTTGGGCACAGAACCAGGGGTGGGAACCAGGCAGGGGCAGAGGGAGGCGAGGACATCTGTGGTGCAGGGGCATGGCTATGGAGGATGTAATGGCTCAGGCATCAGGAGGGACCATGACCTACAGCTGTAATGTTACCAGTGATTCCAAGTTCACTTGCTTCCATGGGGAGACCCTGGCAGGAATAACTCAGCTAAATGGCAGACTTACATTAGCTGACCATCCTGCTGGGCAGGAGAGAGAAAATCTGCACCCACTGATCTAATTTTTGTGACCACAGATTTCAAGGAATGTGCAAGACGTGCAGCCACTTGCTCTCCTCTTCCGCTGTTGTGATCCCAGGCAGGAGCTCTTCCCATTTCCTGGCACACTGGGACTCACTCACCAATGCCTCCCAAAGCAGGACTTCACCAGTGCCACACCACGAGCTGCCCTGGCGGTGCAGAGCAGGGGCTCCTGCCTGATGCCCTGACATCAGCTTCCGAGGGCAGATACCCTTCTGAGCCATGCCCAGGAACACTTCCCTCACCCTGTTGTGATTTTAGAGACTGCCCGCCCTTTTTTGCTACTTTTTCTAGGAATGGGTCCAGGGCCTTCTCTGACCAGCCTGTGAGGTGATACCACTGACTTAAAAATACCACAAGTCCCACATGTGAAACTGCACAGATAGCAGCATCCTCTCTGCTGAGCTGTGCTACCCTGCGGCAAATACAATTTTCTTAAGCAATTTGTCTTCAGACCAGAACGGGGCAGCACAACCCAGACAAATCCAGGCAGAGAGTGCATGTGTCCCGGCTGAGCAGCACTGCTGTGAAAAGACCACACAAATTTGGGGGAAAACAGGTTTTAGTGCTGCTAGTGGCATTGAGAGCGGCTGCGGAGCCCTGCCAGTTGTGTAGTCAATTGTTGAGAGTCTCACTTTGTTAAACATGGGTCTGGAAGCCTTCCCAGACTATGCATCTGCCCCTTCAATTCGAGACCTAAGAGGCTGTAGCTGAATGGGGAGATAATGAGTAAATACATTCCCAGGGACTGCTTTGGGAGGGGAATTAATGAACCATTATCTTTTCCTCTTGAGCTCCGGTGGTCCCTACCTCCCATTTCTCCCCTCCAAAATCAAGCTATCGGGTAGTTGCTCGACAGAAGCAAACACGGACACCTGCGTGCCAGATGCGCAGCCCCACATATACACAGCCCCCTCCCAAGCCTTTTACAGAGCTTATTGCAGCATCTCTCCCTGGGGCTCAGACAGACCATGTGCTGCACGATTAAGAAATGACATGATGCCTCCTTCTGCTGGGCTCCTGAGTACTTGCCTGTGCAGCAAGGGCAGAAACAGGAGGTGGCTGTGAAACTGCAGGCAGAGGGGTGACGCCGCTCTGAGAGCTGCCTTGTGATGACAGGACTTCTGGCAGCACGAGGCAGTCAGCGCAACTCCTGCAGGCCTGAACTGCACTCATTTGGATACCAGATAATTGAGGTGCCCAGGGTGTGGGCAGTATTTGTTAGGTGATGTCTGTCCATGGGTGTGTTGGAAGGCCATCTCAGCTACAATACCGTTGCTTCTGAATATGAAAATAATAGTCTAGATAATGTAACAGCAAGAGGACCTACCACAAAATGTGACATGTGGTGAAAAAGGAGGCTCTAGGCTGAGTTGTTCTAATGAGACCCTGTCAACTTTTGAAAGAGCTTAGTCAAGTGTAGGACACTATTCAAGCAGAAGAATTTCTGTACTGTGCAGCATTCAAGAGACAGGAGGGCCTAGGCAAACATGTGTGTGCATGAAAGAGAGACTGGCCGATGGGGAGAGCAGGAGGGGGTGGTACAAAGGGACAGAAGTGCTTTCTTCAGCTCGAAGTATCTTCAGTCTCTACCAATTCATAGAGATAACAAACATGCTAGTTCTGAGAATGAAAGATGTCTCTCAAGTGCTGAAGTGTAAGATCCTCGTTCTCTGCGGAGAAAACACGAGCAGTGTATGGGGGATGGTGTGTTCCCATCAAAAGTGTCTGCAAGGCAGAAAGCCTGGTGGATCTGCCCTGAATTTTGATGCCACCCCTATGTCCTCTATCTCAGTTTCGCCTTCTGTAAAATAGAGGCAATGATGTTTCCCTTTTTCTCTAAGGCACCCTGAGGGTGATGTTTTGGCAGTGCTGCAGAATTTCCCAGAGTGGCACTGTACGCAGGGTGCTGGCGGTGTCCCCGCTCCTGCATGGGGAGGAGGATGCCATGTGCCTTGCAGAGGTTGCAGTTCTCTGGCACGGGGAACTACATGACAAAATTTGCCTGGGGAAGGGCTGGTTCCAAACCTACCCTGAATGCTTGCTCCAAGATTTTTTTTCATAAGCCTCCAAGGAGACATCCTACTCCTTTTATTATCTTCTCAGCCCCTCTGCAGTCTATGTCCACCACTGCTTACCACCCTTTTGCCTCCTTTAGGCATCTACTTGCAGACTGAGCCATTTGCAGAACCAGTCTCCGGGGACACTTGCCACCGAATGTCCTCATTATGTTTTACTCTCCTTTTGCAGGGCAGTGTTTCACTTTAATAATGCCAAGTGTTCATGATTAGGCACAGAGGTGACAGCTCTGGTAAGACAGGCTGCTCACACTGTTCTTGGTGCTATTGTTTCTCACTTTCTGCAAAGGTAAGCATTCGTCCTCTGCAGCATCAGGCTATGCTGGGAAAATATCAGGGTTCAGATACACCAGCAGCTCTCTGGGGAGTAGCTAAGCACCTCAGATCCACTCACCTGTGGGAACAGTCTATGTGCACCCCAAAGAGCATCCTTCCATGCAGCATAAGCTGATCTATCCCAATGACAAGTCCCAGTGCTTGCAGCAGGGCTGCTGCCTTTGTGTTGATGAGCTGAGCTTGATCAGGGAGATAGACCAGCCAGAAACTATTCACATTTGCAATAAAGACAGTTTATTTAGCTATCAGTGAAAACTAAGTGGAATGGCATTAAACCCGCTATTTGCTTAGCAAACAGATACGGCTCATCACTTGCCATGGATTAGCTGATGCAAAGTTACTTGTTACTGCACAGTCACCTGGCAGTGTCTCCGAAGCTGATGCAGACTAAGGCAGCAGTGGCTGCGTCCTTGCCCTTGCAATAAGACAGCTAGAAGTAGTAGCAACAAAAGCAGTTTGTGTCTCCCATTGCTTTTCTGCTGATACAAGGACTAACAATGTACAAGATAAAAAATGGAAGCTTGAGCTCTGGGAGAGTGATAAACCACTTGCTGGTCCCATCATCTCAAATGCTGCACCATAAATATGATATTCCCACCCCAATAAGTGCACTACATTTCTTGCTACACAACTTTATAGATAAACAGCATCTGTAAAGCACTGGATGGATTTGCTGGTCTCTAAACTTCAACCAGCCACAATAACACTGTCTTTCTTTTCTCATTCACAGCTTGCTTTATATTTGGGCTCCTCACTTTCCTTGCATTACCACTGTCCATGACTTTTATAGGTAAGTTGACTGCTAAAGCAATTTAAAAATAGGAACTTTCTGGCACTGTGTGTCAGGTTAACACATCTGGTAGGAGAAAGGAGTTAGGAAACTTAAAAGTTTCCAACTGCTGCACCTGCGTATTGGTACCTTATCTTCAAACTGAATCCCAGCCCATACCGCACGGTGGAGAAGAAGCAGCACTTGAATTCTGACCCTATTTGTCTTAAATACCCCTCCAGTGTGTCTCACCTCAGTACAGGGCTCTGTCTGTGGGAGGAAGCTCAGAATCTGACACATGAGAAGATTTCATTAATCAGGATCCCTCTGTATTAAACTGCACTATAAAAATCTCAGGAGCATAGGGCTGGAAAGGAAGAAGAGATGATGTAGGCTGCTATTTCTCCACCTTTTTGAAAGTGAGATCTGCTTTTTGGCTGATCTATCTCTGTATAACCCCCCACAGGCTGGATTTGCAAGTAGCATTTCAAGATCAAATATTTAAGAAAGGAAAAGAAAATCCTTTGAGCTGCAAATTTTATACATTTTTAAACTGCATAAGGCTCTTCTTAAGCGTCACTTTTTCCTCACCATTAACATAGATTTTTTTTTTTTAACCAACCATTTTCTAACACTTCATTGCTCCCTTTGGGCCTTTCACATCCTCCACATGGGTTGCAACCTCCACTTCAGAAACATCGGTAGAGACACCAGCCCACCACTGCTCAGACAGGCTCACACGCTCACGGCATCCCTGACAGATGTCTGACTTGTCCTTGCTCAAGGAAATTCCATGGCTTCCCAAGGAGCCTATTTCAGCATTTTATTGCTCTCACAGACAAAATATTTTTCCCCATATCCAACCTATATCTTCCCTATGGCAAATTAAACAGATTACAGCCTGTCCTATCCACTGTGGTCACAAAGACAGATTGGTCACTGCCCTACTCAACAGAACCTTTGAACTGTTTTTGAAGGCTGCTATTATAACCCCACTCCATCTTCTCTTTTTTTCCCAGAGATCTTAAAAACGTACATCTTTCATCCTGACCCCACAGTTCACTGTTTCTGTAGCTTTCCCCGCCCCCCCCCCCATTTTTTTCTCCCTCCTTTGGCCTCTGGCCAATGTAACTATTTTTCTTCCCTCATAAAAAAAAAAAAAAAAAAAAAAAAAAAAGAACACAGGACTCCAGCTGAGACCTGAGGAATGAGCAGTGCAGAATAATTAGCTCTTCTGTTTAACATGCAGGATTCCTGTAAACACACCTCAAAATAAAAGATGCTCTCTCTGCACCAACTCATTGGCTCCAATTGAGTTTATGGTGCGTTGTAAGCCCAGATTTGGCAGTGCTGCTCCCTATCAGACATTTCTCATTTTTTATTTACATTGAAGTTTTCTCTCCTATACAGAGTGTTCAGCTTTATCGTCTGTCATCTCATAGATTTGGGATGTCTTTTTCCAGTGTATCCAGATCACTCTGAATTTTAAGTCCTGTCCTCAAGAGCCCTAACAATCATTCCAGATGGGTGTCCTTGAGAAGCTGTTCACCTTCTGCCTCATTATTCATGAAAGATGGTGCAAATTAACTTTATGTGCAGCTGCTGTGGGCAAGATGCATCCCACCTAGATTTGGACTGTATGCATCTGTAACCAAGCTAAGTGCCATGTGATGCCCTTGCAGGCGGTTAAGAGAAATGGGCATTTCTGAGAGTGAAAGTCCCATACCCTCTTTTAGGTGTCTGCATTGAGATGAGATGAGTTTTAAGGAAGAAGTGGGACACCTAGGCTGTTGGCACATTACAGCTGGCCAAACCCGCAAAAAAGTGTTCAGCTAAAGGTTGGTGCTGCTTCCTTTATCTGCAGCCTTCTGAGTACCAGTGATGACTGTGGTAGGATTCTGATTAGGATGTCCTAATTAGGAATTAGGGAGTTCTAATGAGGGATTAAGAAGCAATTAGGAAGTAGGGAAACGGACTGAACTGTTACATCTCAACATTTAGGCTTTTATGCTTATCCATGACTTAAAATTGCTATTTATCCGTTAAGAGGATTTTCGTTTTAGCTTTTCCCCAGGCTGAATACGCCTGAGCTGTGGAATAGGGGTGGGAAGGTATAATTCAAAGTGTGGTACAGCTTGCTTGCATATTGACAGCCAACCTTCTGGAAATGAATCCGGGGCTGGAATCTGGCCACTTATAAATATAATTTCCTAGGAATATTTCATAATAACTTTAAGATCAGTGAGAAGTGGAAAGTATATAGAGTAAGATACTAGCTTGGAGCCCTGGTATCTCATGCATCAGACATAGAACTCTTTTGTTCCACAACTTACTGAAATTAAGAGATAATGTCACTGTAATATAGTGTTGTCAGAGGATATTGGTTTCCTGCAGCTACATATCTGCAAAGGCATTTTTAGGAAAATGAAATGTCAAGGAAAATGCTGATATTTATTATCCAAGCAAAAGCCTCTGATTTTCTGATAACATTCTGTTACCATGATCTCAGAGAATAACTGATGTGCTGATATGCCCCCAGTTGTTTTGGCTCTTGCTTTTTGTAGAGGAAAAATGTGAGTTATTTTCAAATGTTAGTAAATAAGTTATAATAATATTTGTCCAAAATCAGAGATTAGTAACTGGTAGCCCTGGTAATAATTACACGCTAACATTGTACACTTTTAAAATTTGGTAGTACTGTAAATCACAATATAAGTCAAGATACATGACAAGGACTCAGCAAATTTTCCAGGCTCCAGACTGGTGACATCATTTAAGCCACAGACTGTTTAGCAGCTTTCTAATTTTTACTGGTAGGGATGATCCCTTTTTTTTTTTTCACTAAACACTCCAAAAATAGAGAGAGCTATGGAAGGACCTCATAGACATTTATTGAGATTTTTTTTTTTTAGTTTCTGGGACAGTGAAGGATTGGTCCCAATAATGCATTCTTGTATGTTGTCCAGACTACCTTTACACACAGTGTTCCCCATGGGTAGCTAAATCACATTTGAAAGCTGATGATGACATAATTTTCTCAATAAGCAGTCTACATTTTCCCCTGTTCAAATTTAACCCAGTACTACCCCTCAAGCTCATATCTACACCAAATACTTCCTCAACTCTCAAGAGCTCCTCATAGCTGTCTGAAACCTATTCTTATGCTCTGTACCTTTACGTGACAGCCAGTCTTATTCTTTATCGGTTATGGTTAACATAATCTTTCCTTGCATTTCAGTCCTTCAGCTACTCACTGCTTCTGTTGAGTTTCCTCTGATTTGCTGATACGCTTTCTGATAAAATGGTGTCCAGAATCAATTACTTGGAGACAAATCTTCTGCAGCACCTAGATCCTAGTGTAAAGCCAACAGTCCAGGGCTCAACTGAGGTCTGTTTTAAGTGATGGCAGCTGCAGTCATCCACTGGGAACAACTGAAAATGGCCTGGCATGTTGTGTCCTTTGCCTGATGTTAGAAGAGAAGGTGGGGAGCGGGCACCAGACATCAGATTAGCCTTGCTATACAGCAGCCCTCCTTTGCTATGGGATGCGCTTCAGCCATTTTCGGCTACCTGAGAAGAGCAAAGCAGCTAAATGAGGCCAGTGTTGTATTGGCTTCCATACATCCTGACCCCTCATCTCATGCATAATTGTGAGTCACAAGGGCACTTGGTTATTAGTGATCCGTTGTGGGCCACTGCCCAAAATGGTGTCCTTAGCTCATATCCTGATCACTCGTGAGTGCTCTTTCCACTTGGCTGGACTTTGCGTCCTGCATCCCACTGCAGCATTGTTCTGTGGTACCCAAGAGGTAAAATGTGCAAGTACCTCTGCTTCCCCAAGACTCCCATCTCTTTTTTCCCCTGGGCATTGTGTAAGCTGTTGGACACCCTTGCTGTGTCTGATCTTGCAAAGGTTGCTGGTTTATTCATTTGGACTCGTGCTGGTCTGTGTCGTGGTCAGGTGTAGAGAAATGAAGGCAGTGGGTTGATTAGCATTGATAATATGCAGCTGTGGCCTTGCCTCAAAGGCAGTGGGTTGATTGACATGGATGATGTGCTCATTCCGCTAAGTAGTTAAATAGCTCTGAGGATTGTGGGAGGGGGGGCTGGATGGAGGAGGAGTGGTAGGGTTTGGCTTCTGGAGGGAGGAGAAACAGCATGGGCAGTAGAATCTGACTGAAGGTAAAGCCTTGTTGCAGCCTGATAGCTTGCTTGTGCTGCAACAGTCAGGTTTAATTGCTCTTCGCTATAAACCACAGATTGCTATGGCTTGCAGGGAGCATTGCACCAGAAGCAGAGCTTTGGTCTCTCATGGTCCATATACCCCATCATTAACAGTCAAAGGAAAGCATACCTAGTGCTCATAGGAAAGAAGAGAATGGGAAAAATTGATGCTCTCCTACTAGTTTGGTGTTCCCAAGTAAATCAGGCACGTGCTGTGTGTGAATTGATTGGCACATGATATGTGTGCCTAGATTTCACTGCAAGAAATGCCAATCCCCATCTGTCAACAGGAGGTCCATATTTCCTATTCACTCATAGTGCTGTATTTTTTAAGTTATTACTGTATTACCCCATTTCACCTCCTCTTTTGCCATCATATCTGCCTGCAACATTCTCCCAAAACCTACAGAGTACCACTGCTTGTCGTTCAAATCTTTCCCAAGACTGACTGCTGTCATGTTACATATATGAAAGGACTCCATAACAGATCTGTCTGGGAAATAGAATCACAGCTCCATGAAAAAAAATTGGCACGTTTTCTTTCTTTTTTTTTTTTTTTTTGCCTCAAACCAAAATCTCAGTAACACACTAGAAATAACAATTACCTAGGTTCCTAAACGGAAATATATTCTCTGAGATCCCTGG
Source organism: Falco rusticolus (assembly GCF_015220075.1). Taxonomy (NCBI): domain Eukaryota; kingdom Metazoa; phylum Chordata; class Aves; order Falconiformes; family Falconidae; genus Falco; species Falco rusticolus. Next base: position 29,225,600 of record NC_051188.1, read on the forward strand.
CCAGTTGCTTTTATAGCAGGCTATTATAGGGCCAAAGACTGGAAACCCTGGAAGCTGCTTTCTGAAAATGATGTAATTTGTGACAATTTCCCTGCTGCCCACCCCTGTAAATCTGGGAGTATGAGCGGGTCTCAGTGTTACACAGTGGCAAAATGAACACAAAATTACAGCATTGCAATAAGGGACAAAAAGGGAGAGAGACCAAATCCATCAAAGTCCAGCTCTTTTCAATTATGACAAGGCTGGTAATAAATGCTTAGCATAGAAGAGTCCACTGGACCCATAGCCCTCATGCACAGCAGGTCACAAAACACTGCCCTGCATCCTATGACTAACGTAAGATCTATAGCAAGCAACCACAATCCAGAACACCTGTATTATGCTATGCAAAGAGCACAGGAGAGGTTCAGGACATCAGCAATGTTCTGGACCAGCAATAGCAGTGGATATGGTGGGCAAATTGGCAAGCTGAAGATTATAGCTATAGAAGGCAAAAACAGAAGGCAAAAATCAACTGGTACTTCTTTCCTGATCCCTTCTGCTCAGTGTAGTTTGCAACATGGAGGCAAGACATTCCACCTGAGAGACAGCACTAGGACCAGCACATTGCGTTCGGGATCCTGCATCTAGATAACCCAAATTATTCAGAGAAAAGTCAAAATTTCTCCTTGAAAACTTTTACAACAAGAAGAAAACAGCAAATCCTTTCTGTCCTTTGCAACTGATCAGTCAAAGCTCTGAAACATGGGATCAATAACAATGAAATTATAGTGTAATGAACAGTTTAGAAATGACTGAGGATGCCACTGGGTAAGAGACTCAGGCAGGGGATTAATCTCATCTAACTTTAGGTATCTACAGCTGCCTGTCTAGATGCCTTGTACAGCCATGGAGATAAAAAGGCATTTTCAGGGCCCAACTCATCTGACCTATTTCAAATGCCTATCTTAGGATGAGATGCATTGAATTTTACAAGTGTCTATTTCTCCCTATTGAGTATAGAGTCTAGGAAACTAGTTCAGATGCCTGCATTGCAGAAATCTATATTTGGGCAGATGAGTCTCACTGCCACAGACCTGTACCACAAGCTTCAGTGCCTACTGCCAGCAACATCCTTACACTGCCATACACCCCTTTCCCTGAAACTTACCCAGCTTTCCCTTTCTAGCAGTAGATTTGAGGGTTGCCAGGATCCCTGGCTCCATAACAACCAATGCTTTTAGCCTCCAGCAACCCAAACAGCCTGGAAAGTTGAGCTTCTGTGGTTCCCTATGAGCTGCCTGGGAAGCTAAAATGGTTCCAGGCACTCCCACAGGCACTGGCTCCTAGGCTTCAAGGCATCTGACTCAGGAACATGCCACGCTCATGGGAGCTAATGAGCAGGAAAGGCCTGGGAGAAGCTTATCGGAATTCTTTCTTTTCACAAAGAGTTTTGATTTTCAATGAATTTTCTACTGCTGATGAAAATTTCCTGTCCAGCTCAGTCAGTTGTTCATTAAACATAGATGTAGTGGCTGAAGTTAATAACCTCTGTACATGGCTCCCATCAGTAATGCCAGAACAACAGTACTGTTGTTGTTACCTTTGTGGCCTCTCTTCCTTCTGCCTTTTGCTTGTTCATGGCCCTCACTCCTGTAATGGGAGATCCAAACCCCCTTTAATTCAGCCCCCATTTCAACAAATGCTGGATAAAAGTCTTGGATCTAAGCACTACACTTCACTTACAGCATCTTTAGTTTTCACTGTACAGCTTGTTCCACTATTTGATCACTTGAGATAACAAACATTCATTTTTGCTGTTCAGGAATGAAGTTTTTGGAAGATTGCCCAGTTCAGCCACTAATTCCATTATATCTGTTGGTGGGTGGCGTGATTGGCAGCTTAAAGGTAATGTGCCTTTTGTGTGTGAAAAATATTTTGTGTGACTAGACTTTGACTTGCTAGTTAAGACATAATGATGGCTCCAGACAGCTATGTGCATGCAGTACTGAAGAGAGCTATTGAGATTGGACTGTGCTTGTTCCAGCACCTAAAGCACCCATCAGCCAAGTGAGATGCTAATGAGTTCAGCATTCAGCATTGTCCCACACGTTGTGGTGTGACTTTCTCCTACATCACAGCATCTGTGCTACCATCTCTACCGAGGGAAATGACTACGTAACATGGATGCCTGTGGTAAATGGGGTCTTATTTCCACAAGCAGTCCTCCAATCCTGCCAAACCTTTTCCTTTGTTTTCAGACACACAGGCTGGACAAAAAGTGAAATTATTCTCCTAGTTTTGGGAATACTATAAAACTACAGGTGTTTGTACATAGTCCTTCACAAGTTCAATTTACTCCCACCACCCATGACCTGCCTGGCCAGAAGCAATGACTATGCAGCAGCATAGCTTCCTTCCAGAGGAAATATATCCTTGTATCGCAGCAAGGTTTATGAATCCAGGCACAGCGTTTTCTAAGCACAGCTACCTGTCTTCTAGTGGACTGTGCTCACTGTATCTTCACTGACCCAGAGCGTGGCTGCTTGGCAGGTAGAGACACCCCCACATCCATGTCACACCCCCATCACTATAAAGCTATAACTCTGCATTTACTCTAGGGTAAAGGATTGTCTTTTTCTGACAGTCCCTTTGCAGATGGTGTTAACTGTCTGCTAAAGGCTTGTCACAACAGATTGCAGAGATACTTTAGGGCTTCTCAGCAGGATTAAGCAAAACTTTTTTTTTTGCTGTCCCAGTGATGTTCCTGTGAAAGGAAGGGAAAGGGACAGAGCTGAAGGAAAAACTTTGGAACTGGCACTGGTAGGGCATGAAGGGCTAAGAACAGCAAGTGCTGCTGCTGGAGGAAGCATCTGTACTGGTAGCAGTGGCTGCTCTGGATAGCTAACGGGGGCAGCAGCAAGCTGGTACCCAGCCTACCTTCCTGGTGCCCAGCATTGGCAGAGCAGGCAGGGTAGACCTGATGGGTTGTGGCCTAATGTTTCAGTGCAGGCAGCCTGTCCCTTGAAAGGGAATCTGCCCGTCTCCCATTTGACAGCACTGCATATTGCAGCCAGCAGATGCTGCAGACAGGAGGTAGCTATGTTTCCTTTTCATTATGTTTCTAGCCCAAAAGAATTGATCTAGGATTGAAAGGTGGGAAAGAATATTCCTCTGCAGGTCTCTGCATCCCCTACACTCTTTCACAGTGGTAAACAAACCACAGTACATCACTGGGACATGGATCCTCCTCCTGAGGACCTTTGGTCAGTAAATAAGTAAATGGAGAAAAAAAGAAAGTGCTTAATCTTGTTATGAGGAATTTGCTATGTTAAGAGTTCTACTGAGAAATGCTTAGCCATTCAATCATACCAGTGGACTTATCTGTATAATCAAAGGTTCATTTAATAATAGTTTAGAAAAGATTAGAGCAGAATCAAAAGGAAATTTTAATGCTAGTGAGTTGAAGCCTACATAAAAAATGTTGACTGTTTCTTAGCAATTTCTGGTTTAAAGTCAGTTTTTCTTACCCTGAATAAGACGGTAAGTGGGTCAGTTAATATTTATGCTGACGCCAAATAATGGCTTGAATTTGGCTTCAGTTGACAGCAGGACTGCCTATTTTGCTGTTTGGCAATACATTTAGTCAGAATTTGATCGGCTTAACTCATGTGTCATCTCACAGTGTAGTCAAATTCGACCTGTCTCAGCTCTGCCCCCTGTTGTGTTCATCAGACTGCACTGACTTCACTGACCTTGAAGTTTGGGGTTTTTTTGCTTGACCTCTGAAAGTTAAAAGGTCAGAGAATGTGTATAGGATGAAGCTTGAATGAACACTGTCCAGTGATGGACATCATGTAATAGCAAGTCATTCTGGCCCACATCTGCATAGATCTGTAGGCTCCTCATCTGTTTCTTTATCACCTTCGGTCTTTTAAAAGGCAATGGTAACCTACAGATGTTCACCAAAGCAACCAAACCATTCTACAACATCCAGAAAGGCCTGCTGAATTCATGTCATGCTCCTCCGTAAAAGTATATTCAGCAGTAATTAACAATGTGAGCAAGTGCCAGAATTTGTTTCAATCACAGCTTGGCAAGGCAGTATCCATAAGAATTAAATGCACTTTCCATGAACTGGTAAGATGTAGCTGAGATGCATAAATCACCTGGGAGGTTCCTCTGACTTCCTCAAAACCAGTGTTCACCATTCCCGCTGCTAGGCTTGGTGAAGCTTGAGTACAGACAGCTGCCTATGTGTTAAGCCCACCCTAGCAAGCTGCACAGAGCTTCAGTCCAGCCACAGGTCCCTATGTGGAAAACTCAGACCCACTGGCCAGATATGTTTATCTCTCCTGTGTGTCATGAGCCTGCCTAAAATAAACGTTCACCTGAAAAGAAGATGCCCTGCTCATTTGAGCAAGCCTACCAGTCTGAGTACTCAGCTGGATGTGAGACATCCAGTGGAAACACCATTTTTTTTGGCCTGTGTTGGTGCTGGGACTTTAATCTCTGTTTCTCACAAACTGGTACCAACACCTGGGCTAGAAAAATAGCTGGTTTTCTGAACAAGTATGTAATTGTTTACATATAATTGAATAGTTTTACAGGGAAGAACAAGAGAATCCTCTTCCCAGGATGCCCTGGATCCTCATGCTAAGCGTTGCCTGTAGAAAATTTGGCACCCAGACTAACATTTCAAAGAGAAGAATGAGCACAGAATATAACTTGGAGAGAACACAGCTGAGAACCCCTGCTTGGACAGTATGTCACTCCCCATAGCCACTCAAAAATCCACACTTTTTACCTCTCCATCTGAATTTTATTCCTGGTTGGCCAGGGCAGTTCCTTGCTCAGTTGGTTTCTGAGAGTCCCTTTCCCAAAGACACAGCTCACTGCAGGAAGACTTGCACAGGAACCTAAAAATGGGAATTGTGATAACAATAGCTAGTGTCTTGAAGACTGGGCCAAGTGTTTCAGGTGTAGCAAGAACATAGGTTTCACAATGTTTGGCTCAAATCCTTGTCGGACCCTTTATATACCTCACCTATAAATCTACCAAAATTAAGAAACTCATTTGGGGACAGAAATTTGAAAGCTTCTACACACCTACATACAACCTACTTACCTACCTGTAAAGGAATGAAGCTGGGTTAATTAGCAATGATAATATAGAGCTGTGGGCTGGCTTCAGGGGCGGTGGGTTGGCTGATGTGGATAAGGTGCAGCTGTGGCTGGTTCTGTTAAGGGGTTGGGCAGCCAAGGAAGGGAGAGCAGCCGAGGAAGGGAGAGGAGGAAGAAGCAGAGAGAAGAGCATGCCCTGGATGAGGAGAGACTAGGAGAGGGTATCAGAGGGACTGGCATGAAGAGTATGTTGGTATGAGATGGTAAAAGACCTTGTTGCAGCTTGATAGTTTGGGGAGTGCTGTGACGCCTACCTACATACTTTGTATTGCCCAGAGTAAACTAGAAAACTTCTAAGCATTGCTGATGAATCCTACTGCATTTCCCTGTAGACCAGACCTTCCCAACCTCACATTGTCATAGTATTCCACCTATTTCTCTGCTCGTTCTGACTGAAGGCAGGAACGGAGCAATCTGAAAAAATTACATTTAATTGAAGAAAACTTGACAGAATCATTCTAAGTAGCTGAAGCAATTTATTTGGGGTTTAGGTCATAGTCTAGATACTTTCATAGTTTTATTTAAGCTGATTCACCTACATAGCCATGGAAAACAGGAGAGATAAATCCACCCACTACACAGCAGGAACCACTCTACTTAAGTCATGTAGCAGTTCCTTTAATCTGCTCTTAGGTCTTCAGCGTAGGAGCTGCTGTCGTCTCCCTAAACAATCTGTTCTCATGCCTTTCCATTCTTACCGTTGGCAAGTGTTTTTTGTTTTTTGGTTTTTTTTTCCCCAATGTCTGGCCTAAATCTCACTGGTGTAGGGGAAAACTGCATTATTTTCCAGCAGGATCTGTCTCATTTGTGGGTCCTCAGCTTTCTCTCATGTGTTTTTCCCCACACGCATTTTAATTCTGCTCAAAGGCTGGCCATGGCCAGGTTTTCAGACTTCCCGCAGCCCATTACTTACTGCCTTTTCTCCTCCAATGCCTCCAGGTGACTCTCCTGCTGTACGACTCAACCAGGATGAGGCAGTTGCTTTCCAAGTCTGTTGTGATTGATGATGATGATGACGACGAATATCCCTGGAGGCAGAATGCTCACAAGTACTACATCCATCTAACTCTCAGCCTTTTCCTCTTTCTCTGGTTCATTCTTGGGAACTACTGGGTTTTTTCTGTGTACCTGCCACATTTCATCCCACCTTTCCATCAGCCCCAGGATTACTGTGACAAAACCCTGTACATTTTTGCCTTTGGTGTTCTCATTATTAGCCATACTGTTCTCTTTCTCCTCATCTTTTGTAGCTGCTGCATATATTGTTTTTCCAGGCAAAGATACTCTTCTGAGGAAGACTAAATGTCACATAAATAAAACCCCAGATGTTTGGGAAAGCATGTACAACAAAGAACAGGCAATAATTCATCCTTGTGTACATCTTTGTTGTACTATATATATGTATGATAGCAGTCAACTGCAAGAGGAAATTGTAAAATACAGTGCCATCTGGAAACTGCTAAGCTGAAATACAGCAAAGTCAATGTAAAACTGCTGCTATGGGTGCCAGGGTGCACTCTTGCTAACTTGTACATCCCCTTTTTTAACTCTTGGATATTCTGTCTGAAGTAAGCTCTTGCAGATGGCAAACTCCTTTAAACCCAGGTCCCCTTATGTTGTTTCAGCATACTATACCTTTGCCTATAAAAGTAGCCATGTTGTCTTCACTGGATCCGAATATCTCCGTAGCCTTGCTGGGGTGTGCTGCTGTCCCTGTGTTACAGGTGAGGGAGCTGAGACAAAGAGGTAAAGGGCTGTATTCAGACCACCTTGCATGGTGCATGGACTTTGACAGTAACGTAGATGCTCACTGGAGAGCTATTCAGGCCACTGTTGGACCAGCCTGTAAGTAGCTATGATTGCAATACAAGCGTGTATAAAAGGCAGCCTGAATACGGCCCCCAGGTCTCTTCTGAACTTATACTAGAAAGCATCTATATGTAACTTTGGTGCTAGACCAGATAGTCTGAATATATCCGTGTTTTTCTGATACATCCAAACTGAGCCAAGGCCACTTTGCAAGTCATCAGCAGAATAAGGAACTGAGCTACAGAGTACCAAATTGGTGCTTTACCAATGGGCTCAGCATTCCTCAGTCTAGGGGGACCCTTCAACTTTTTGTAGAGTGGTGATCTGTCAGCACCACAGCAACACAAAGGTGGTTTTCAAACCATTGTGATCAAGTTCATAGAAAAACAATGTTGGCATTTTACATATAAATTTTAAATATAACAAATATAGATGTAAAATATAAAACACGATAATAAGGCATGGGCAGGGATGTGAGAATTTCAGGTGGATGTGTTTGCTACGGCAGTTCTCTGGTTGCGGTGTGAGTGTACGTTTGATTTGTTCACCTTGGTGCTGTACATATGAAAATTTATACTTGAGGCACAGATGTAATGCAAACAGCTTTTAAGTCAACAACAGTGTCAGCTTTAAAAGCACCAGCATGCACAAGAGGCAATTGTTTTGTGACATGATGGAAGAAGCCTGTAACTGGTCCTGGTAGGCTGTTTTTCATGTGTTGATGAATGCTTTCACTTTTATGCGCTTCTGTTAATATGGTCAAAATGGAGGGGCTCCCCTTTATAAAAGCATGAGAGTGGCCCCAGACACAGGAAGAGGATGTGTGTTTTGGGTATTTTTTCTGTCAAAACCCACACAGCTGAAACCTCTGTTTTAGAGAAACCTAAAAGAATTATACAATGCCTGTGGAAGGGTGAGATCTGTAAAAGAACCTTAACAGTATGCCATAGCTAAACAGGCTCTGCTCAACCGTCCTTCCCGGGATGAGGCTGAACACACTGTGACATCTGTGGAAACCACCTGTCTTCAACCGCAAACGTTTTTCTCAGGGGCTATCGTATTGATAACTAAGGGTGTATTTGGTCCATAAGGATTTTAATTCAGGTCCTGGCTTTAAAAATTGTTTATTTCCAGTAAACTAATCTTAGAAAGAAGGTAGGATAAAGGTTGAAATAATCCGCTAAGAGGGCCGCATCAGTGTAGCATTCCGCGGCTTTGCAGCAGCCACTCAGGAGAAGTCACAGTCAGGCTGTCTCTGCTCAGAAATCCATGGAATGGGAATTAGTAACACTGCTGGCTGACTTAGGCCATGCATCATTGTATGTAGGGAGATACGACCAGTGGAAATCTTTCCTTTTGTTTGTGGGCTTCAGATTGTGTCTGGGAGAAATCACAGGCTGTGTTTTCCCAAAAGCTGCTCCACCCCGTGCTCTCCACTGCCTTTCTAAGGGTACTACGCATTTCTGAAACATAACTGCACTGCTTCCATCAGTGGAATGTTAGAATTCCTCCTTCCCACGCCAAATACTCCACTGGTTTAGCACTTGGGCTCCTGGATTTCAGTTCTAAACTGATCTACGCGATCTTACCCTCAGTGGAAAGCGTCTTTCGTTCATTAAGATGCCAAAGCACTTAAGAAACTGCCTATCAGCAGGCATAACTCCATTGCTTACTTGAATGCAACAAAGCAGCTGTTTATCGTTACTCATGAACTTTACCCAAAAGCTTAGAACAGGCATAAAAAAGAAAATTATACTCAGCTGATAATGTAAAAGAGATTTAACAAGAAAGTAGATACACAGGACTCCAGTACAAACTTCCCTTTCTTATAAAACACTGCTAGAATAATTCTTGATCGCAAAGAATTAAGGGCTCATACTCCTGATTAACTCTGAATTGATTCCCACGCCACTGCACACTCAGTAACCTTGCAGCAAGTGATGATGTATGCACTCCTATCTGAGCAAATAGGAGGTGATTCTAGTTCAGCCCGGAGGAGATGTAAGCGAAGTCACATTGCCTTGCATTTTGTGTGCCTCTGTGAACACAGTTACAGCAGCTCAGCAGATGTGCAATGATTTATCAAACTTCAGCCACACAACAGTAAGCCTGAGGCCTGTGTCTCATTCATGGGAGGCTAAGGCTAACTGCTTCTTTACAGTCTACCACGCAAGCTTAATTCTTTAGGTATAAGAACCCAGTGCCTTCATTGACATCGCGGGAAACTTCTGTCAAAACAAAGTGCTGGTGTTTAGTACCTTGTTGGCATAAACCCGGTATGATGGAGAAAGTATTAACAAAGCAAAAGACATTTGTGAAATATTTTGAAGTTACACAAAGTAAACAAAAAAGCTTTGTTAGGAGAGGAAAATTCCGAATCGATAGTATTTACCTTTACTTGTGTAAATAAGCTATGGCACATGTAAGTGTGAACATCAACACCTCCAAAACTGTTGGAGCCATCAGTTATGTATCCAGAGAGACCTGATGTGCCTTCTGCACTTTCACTGCTACTGTGTCCTTCAGTAGGCAAAAATCATGCAGGTGTGGAGCAGGGACACCTGGTTTTGGGCATATCATTAAGTACAACTGAGTTACAGTGACTAAGTTACCACTCTTCTCCTGACCCACCATCAGCAGTGTAATTTCTCTTGGGTTGCTCCAATGGCTAAATAAAGCACTAGGCTTAAATCCAGAGTAGTTTAATTGAAGGCACTTTATCTCACTTTGGGGTAAGCTAGGAACATATGCATGGGCCACAGCACCTTAACTTGGCAAGCAGCAATGTTTTAAATTGCCACAAACTGATGGTGTCCCAGACATATATGCTCAGTCCCTAGAGAAGCAGGCACATTTCCTCAGAAACAGCTGTGGGGGAATTAAGTCATTACAGCCCAAAGGTCAAATGGCTGAAAATACAATCTACACCTTGGTTTGAAAACTTTTGTTATTTTGCCAGTAGACCAAAATTACAAATTGAAATGTTCGTTTTTCTTTTTCTTTCTTTCTCCGCCCCCCCCCCCCGTAATGTAAATGTGTTCTGCAAATGGAAAAAAAATACACCCTTAAGCTAATTATTATGAACTCAGAAATATGTTGACTACAATGCAGGAAACCAGTTGTAACTAGCTTTTAAAGCAAAAAATATACATGATTTCAATGGATTAGGTAGCCTGCTTACTTCTAGTTGTGGGTAGTACAAAAATCTAATAATATAAAGACACAAAGACATTTTTGCATGCACACACAGACTCTAGACATATACATATCATAAATGTAGTGGTAACAACCATGAAATAAATCACCTTATTACATTTTATTGCCTACAGTATATTTCTCCTCCCATTACTCCACCTTCTTCAGCAATGGGCATAATACGCCAAAGCTCTAGGGAGCATCTTCCCACAGCTGTTTTAAAAACCGCAGCCAGACAGGCAAATGCTTTGTTCCTTCATTCCAAATGCTGAACACAGACAGTTCCTACCTGCTGACCCAGAGAGGAAAGATGAACATCAGACATATCACATCTCTTCAGGAGCAGAAACAGGAACCTTGTGCTGTGGGATAAAAGAAGCAGATCTCTCACACAGCACTTGCTCTGAGCTTTATGAGGTCCCAGGACATTAGATTATAAAACTACAAGGTGACTGCAGAAAAAAATAGAGAAGCAGGAGCTATTCTAGCTTATGTCAAAAGCTGTTCTGAATGTGTCAGATCCTGAAATGTGAACAGCTGGTGTAAATGAGCCTAAATGCTTTGACAGGCACAGGGCTATGAAGATTAAACTGGTGATAACTTGTATACATTGTACAACATTCTAAACCAGATCAGTTATTTTGAATCTTATCTCTGATTATTCATCTTCCCCAGATTCTAATTGATAGAGATCCTGCATCATGATGAAGACCTATGTATGTTCTACATATGATATGGAAAGGATTGCTACATCAGGACTGCCATTTGAAATTGTTGCTTCTTGGCTTATGTTTCTTGAGGTTACTGTTCACTGATGCAATACATGAAAGTTCCACAGGTGGTAGCCATACCAGGGAAAAGAAAATGTTTTGAAAGGGTATAATCTTAGAGGGAAAATAAAAAAGGCTGACAAGTGCCATGTGATGGTGCATAGTACAAGAAAACAAAGTACAAGAAAACTGCTAAAAGGAACAAGGTTATATTGCAAGAACAGGTTTTCAAAGAAATTGTATGAAGTTCTGAGAAATCACATATACATTTTTGTAACAGTAAATTTCCACCAGATGTCTCATCTGAATAAAAATGCAGGGGGCAAGATATTGACCAGTGTAAGTGCATGAGCCTATGTGACTGGAGTTTAAAGATTAAGGTACTTTACATTTAGCAGTCAGGCTAATTATAATCAACCCTGCTGCAATTTCACTGAGATAAATAGTTATATCAGAGATTGATTTCACCCACAGATTTGAATCTAAGCCATACTGGCTCTTCTGCATGATCTTTAGTACTCAAGCAAAGGGGGAATCTGTGATACCTTTCCCTCTGCTGCAGTACAGCAGCTCAAATGTGAGATGCTCAGAGATACAAACTGTGGGCCTGTAGGCCAACATACATGAAAGCTTTTTTTGACAAGGTCCTCTTGATGTCCATGTGAGTTATGTACCTGCATATCTTAAGGATTTGATTCTCAGACCTTTGCAAAAAACATATTTAGCCTTTCAGTACCAATATGAAATGAGTACCCAAAGCGCAAATAGTGGGGGAAAAAAAAAATTCCACTGTGCACATTTGTTCACAAGTTGCTATAGACAACACCTTTTTATTATTGTTGCTGATTTTTGCTCTTTGCATTGCTATTCTACTGCTGCATGGATTTCACATTACTAGTTCATAAATTCTATTTCTTTTCAGAATCTATCAGAAAGAGTTCCTTCATTATTTTTAATGGACTTTTGAAAAAATCTGTCCAAAGACAGGTGGAATAAAACTTTTAATAAACAAGTCTGGTGGTTACTTGCAGGGGAGGGTTTGGCTCTATAGCTTTATATGGGTAAGTTTTACGCATCTCTGTGGGTTCTGTTACCACAGCACGTGGACTGCTCGCAGACACAAAACTTCAGTCCATTCCTTTGGCATTTGAAGATGACATACAGCAACCATGTAAGCTGAGGTGTCTCTGTTGCCCTACTTGTAGATATTTCTTGGTAGATACATACTACTAGAAGTTATCTGCAATTTGGTAACAACTGTGCTAGAATAATCAATGCTAATAAGGTGTAAGGTTTGCAGAAGAATAAGAAAAATAAGATAAAAGAGTGGAGTATAGTAGAACTCACCTGAGTCAGCCAGCCCATGGGCATCCCTGTCCAACATCTGGTAGTAAGAACGGGGTAGAAGAACAGTAAGAAGAGAAACGGCTAGCTGAAGAAAATATTAGCGCAGATAACTGCATTACTGTCACAGGCTAGCAACAAATGTGTCCATTCAAGTATGCTGCCTACTGTAAGGATATAAAGATATTTTTTCACTCACGGAAATCATAAAATCGATCTTTTATGGACTAAAAATTTTCAAAGATGAAAATCAACTATAAAGCTGCTAGTATTTTTAAAACAGTTGTATACTAAAGTATGCATAAATTATCTCCTATACATAGATTAATTAGGTTAGCAGCAGGTTTAGCTGCTGCTCCCAGTGAATTCTTTTCACTTTGGGAGGACACTTGTCGGTCCCTCTCCTTGCCAGGACATGCCTTCCCCTGGGAGGCTCCACAGGCTCACAGAGACCAGGGCCCTCAGCAATTGATGGAGCAAACCTATGCTTCTGCAAGGCAAAGTACGAGATGCCTTTTACTGGCCCCTGAGTAAAAAGGAGTGATTCAGCTGAGCTGATGACATACTGCCACATTTGTTTCTCAAGAACAAAAGGCTGTTTGGTCTTGGGAAAGCCTGACACTTCATTGGAAACAACGCTGCTGATGACAGCAGCTGGCAAACTTAACGATGACTTGGGTATATGAGCACACAACAAAGAAAATACCCTACTGTTCATAAAAACACCACACATGCCAGAACCTTGACCCATCCCTGCATTCAGGATGAGCAGCTTTTGCTTCTCTCGCCCTGCTGCTAGCATAAGCACTACAGACATGTCCCTGAGACCTCAGGGCCTGGATGTTCCTCTTCAACCACTTGCCAAACTCTCCTCCTTTTGCCTGGATGAAGCAGAGTGCCAACTGCCTCCCCCCCCCCCCCCCAAGCTGCTGACAGCTCTTAATTGCTATTACAGTCACTGGGGCAGAGCTAGCTTCTAAAGCTGAAGCTTTCAAGTGTTCTGCACCCAGAGCTGAGGCCAGCATGGCAAATGCAGGGTTGGAAGTGGCTCCCACAGCAACAGTGGCTTGCACATGGTTGCCACTTCCTTTGACAACCTGATCCCAATTATAGATGCCCAGCTTTTCTGCAAATCTGGCCCTAAAAGCCTGCTCCTGTTCCCATTGCAATCAGTGGCAATGTCTGATTGATTTAATGGGAGCAGGCACAGAGATTTAATTAGAAAATTGGTAACTGCAAAGAAAGCAGAGAATGCACAACAGCCTGCCAGATCTCTGGTAGGAAGCAAGAAATGAGCCAGTTGTCCGTAAGACGAGATTTTAGTCTTTCTCTCTCAAAAAAACCCCAACCAACAAAGAAACAACCAAACCCCAAAACAGATTGGCAAGATGGCCTTGAAGCTGCTTTTAAACTTTTTATATAACCTGGTCTAGTGTAAGGTGTCCCTGCTCATGGCAGGGGGATTGGAACCCTGATTTCTAAGGTCCCTTCCAACCCAAACTATTCCATGTAATAGACAATTGTTTTTCAGCTCTTGAGTACTCTGTCTTCCCTTGGAAAGAAAACATGAAACATGCTGAATCACACAGGCCTTAACAGAAATCGGTATTTTTAACTTTTCTTTTAGGTTGGGAGGCAATTAAAACTTTGTTTAAAACTCCTTGCATTTGACAGGTACAAAGATGGATTGAGTTTAAGGTGTGTTTTTCACTTTAGTCCAGCTGGGGGCCAGAGAGGCATTTTTTACTAGCTCTTATGTTTTAAGAAAATACTGAGATTCTCAATTTATTACTGTATGAGAAATCCTAGTATCTGGAGGCTCAGTCACAACATTTCAGAATTTTTGTTTGCTTTGAGGGTTATGTGCATTCATGGAGGGACTGCATAACAGACTCATAGGCTATTTCTACACTGGTAAATGCATCTACCTGAATGCAGGATCACCAGTGCCAAGCCAAGCTGTGCAGTGCTAAACCTGGTGCAGTCTCATTTACAGCACTTGGGAACTAATTACCCCTTGAGCAAACTATCCCCCTGATGGTGTTTGAACTTGTTTTGGATAGAAATATCTGTTTAATACCTAAAAAGAGCCTGGGCATCAACAATTGTTTGCCTAGTATGGACAATAAAATGATCAGGACCTGGGAATATGCTATGAGTTATTTGATCGTGTAGATATACCTGCAGTGTTGTGGTGGTTCTCAAGGGGAACAGTTACCTTGGGTATGTTTCGTCAGGGTTAAACAGTGGGCTGTGTTTAGCCAGGGTGAAGCCATTTATTCTGTGCTCAAATGAGGGAAATGTCAGCTCAACAGACTTGTGGTTCTCTTGATTGCCCCCTTTCCAGTGGGGGAGCAGGCTACACACATTTATATATATATATATATATATATATACATATCAGTTGCTGGCTGTGATAAATATCTAAGATGCTGGCAGCCATTCCATGTGGAGTCTAATGCTAAGCTAGTAGCACCCATGAAAGAAACCTCAAGCTGTAACTCCAAATTTCCAGGTTCCGGAATGGATTCTAAATCAGCTAACAAGGTATATCAATCTAGAATTCAGTACAAAAGGCAAAATGCAGCCAAAAGTCTTGATGTGGGCAGAAATTTTGCCTGTGCAATTTTTTGGGTTTTTTGGGGGTTTTTTTTGTTGGTTTTTTTTTTTGCAAGGCAGGCCCTTCATTAGCACCAGCCAACTCTGGGCAAAACTACGTCTTACCTTTCTTCTGCACACAACCCATACTGCCTCATCAATGAAATGGCTGGGTTAGCCAGAGACCATTCATCCATTCATACAGTCTCTGCAGTCTCCTGCCTCTGGAACAACAATACAAAAGTGAAATATCACAGGGGGTGAAATGAGGTAGCAGAAACATCTAGGTGTTTAGGACAGCATGCAATGGCTTGCTTCTGATGCAAAGTTGTTCAGACAGAGAGTGATGTGCCAAATCCTTTCCGGGTGCAAGCTTAGGCCCTCACTATGGAAAAAGCAAGTGTGTCTAAGCAGAAGCGTGTGCTCAGGGTTTGTTGCACTCTGGCAAAGGCATCGTGTCTCAGCAGTTAGGAAATCTGCTGAAAATGGCATTTGCTAGAAGGATATGACTAACATCACAGTAGTGGTGCTGCAGTATTTATATAATATCCTCAGAGAATTTTGTGTGTGTACCAGGGTGACACTGGTTCCCAATCCTACATTCAAATGTTCTCCTAACTATCTTATCCTTTCTAATGTTATTAAGAGTAATATGCTGTAATTGCCCATTACTGCTTAAACCCCCAAATATTATGAGCTGTTCCCGTTGTCTGGCTGATGTAACATATTTTTGTGTTTGGCTCATGGACAGCTTCTGCTGTGCATACTTACTTTGGTTAGTACCTCAGAGCTATACCACACAGCATCTTGTTGTTTACAGTCCAAATGGTTTAGCCTACAATGAATTCTGCGTATGTGCATACACCCCATTTCCTTTCAGAGGTCAGCAGACTCACAAACCCCCCAGTCTGTGAGAACATAGACTGAAACTACAAACAAAACACATCAGAGCCATCATCCAGTTTTGTCTGTGCTAAGCCATAGTCTCAGTGCTTGAGAAATAAACAGAGTAAACATGGAAGTGACAAGGGAATAAAGCACAACCTGGCTTATTGCATTTATTCACAGGAACTTCCACAGGGTGGTGTTTTGGGTTTTATTTTTTTTTGTTTGGGGTTTGCTTATGTTTTTCAGACTGAAACCATATTTCCTCTAAAGAATGCAGCTAATTCTATGGCATAAGCAACCGTGGAACATTACTGTTCTTCTGACAGCACGCTGAGATGCACCAAAGGTTACAAAGCCTAAGGTGAGACATTCTCTAACTAGCATAAAAACATGGGACAACACTTCAGTTTTCTGCCTTGATATTCATAACAGCAGGCATGCCCACATAATTCTCTGTGTATTCTCTGCTGTGTATTCTCTCTGAGCAAGGGTCTGAGAATAACCAGACAGATTTGTACAGGGTGTGAGGGACAGGGAGAAGCTTAAGGGCCCAGAGGGCAAGGGATTGAAAGTAGGAAGAGAGGACATTATCTCGGCCTGTAAGCAGGACTTGCACAAGCCTAACATCCGCTCAGTTCACAGTAAGTGTGATTATCTAACATCATTATAGCAGTCTAGGCTGTACAGTTTTGGTTCCTAATTGCATGTTGTAGGTGATGATCACAAAACTATTTCCACAATTATATACTTAGAGGCATCATAGTATGCATCTGTAGTTCAGGCTGCCATTCATCTGCCATTATAGGAAATAATGTTCTGCCACTCACACTCTTGCCAAGCTGTTCCTTTCTGGGCCAGAAGTCTCCATTTCAAGGATCAGAATCAGGATGAATTGTTTAGGAACACTTCAGTCAAAATGTCCCAGCCATTTCCAAGAACAAAGTCAGTTAAAACTGACTGAGGTTTTGAATAAATACTTTCAACGGTTTTAACATGAACAAGCATTTTGAGATTTCATGCAACAGTATGACATTTAGCTGGATGGTCTCTGAATGTAAGAAAACATCACTGTCTCTTTTTGCCCTCTGAAAACTCTTATTTCACCCACGATACCTAGTACAAACAGATAGTGCTGGGTTCAAAAGTTTTAAATTCACTGTGGGAAGTACCTTTTGTGCAAGCCTAATACACAAGGTGCTGAAAAAATTGAAGACTTTAGTACAAGGCCTTTGCCAGAGCAAAGAGATTTAGAAAGAGAAGCATCAGGCTATCATACAGGGTCAAAAAAAGAAAGAATATTCCCATTCCTCCGCGATCTCTCCTATTGAAACCCGGTAGCTTAAGCTCTTGAAAACTTAAGAGGGGTTCCCCAAAGTAGCTTCTCCAAGTGTGTCCCTGCACATGACATAAAATACGTGAATTTCTCTAATTCACACACTGAATTATGTGAGTGCGTAGTCCTTTAATGTACTTAAAGACATAACTGCAATGACAATTTCCTTATGGCTAACATGGGTCATCCAGATGTGCAATTCCAAGTGATTCTCTTAGGCTTCATAGCTCCAATGCACATACCAGAGGAACTGAAAACACATTTTCAGTTTCACTACCCCTACTGCAATAGCCGCTTGTGTACAGGCATCCCATAACCCATCAACAGGAGCCGGGAATTTCACAGGTTTCTTTCTTACATAAACTGCTACTTGGTGTGGCACAACACAGCTGTCGCTGTTTCGGCAGGAGCATCCCTGGGACAGCTTTCCAGAGCAGGGGATGCAGGCTCAGGTCCTGCAAAGCGCTCCCCATTCCCAAAATGACACCCCATTTCCAGCCTCGGCTCGGCTAGCACTGTCGCTGTGGCTGGCACTGGCACCTGTGGCCGGCAGGTGCCCAGGGAAACTCTCCTCCTCCCCTCTGCCACCGCCGCCACCGGGCGCCGCGGCCGGGGACTGCGGCACCCGCCGAAGCACCCCAGGGCTGGCCGGAGGCACCCAGGCCGGCGGCTGGAAGCGGCCCCCTTCCCTCACCGCCTGACGAGGGAGGGGGGGAACGGAAAGGATAAGAAAAAAACAACCCGCAAACTGCTGCGGGGGAGGAAGGGGGGTACAACTTCCCTCCACAGGCATGCACTACCCGCCCTAGCCCTCGCCCCTCAGGCGGGCGGGCAGCCTATAACGGCGGCGGCCACCGCGGGCAGGGCCGCCCCGGGCCGTTACCTAACAGCGGGCGGGCGGGCAGGGCTGGGCCGCCCCGGGCCGTTACCTAACGGCGGGCAGGGCCGGGCCGGGCCGGGCCGTTACCTAACGGCGGGCGGGCGGGCAGGCAGGGCAGGGACGGGCAGGGCCGGCCCGGGCGCCTTATGTAAGGGCAGGGGCGGGGCGGCGTTGCTGTGGCGGCAGCGGCGCCATGTCCTGGTACCGCAACGCCGTGTGGTTCGTGAAGGGGCTGCGGGAATACACGAGGTACAGGCGGCGGGGCGGGCGCTGCGGACAGGCTGGGGCCGTTTCTGGGCGTTCGGTTTCTGTGTATTTTTAATGGCAGCCTCCCCCGCTCCGCCTGAGCGGACCGATGTCAGCACCTTCCCTGTGGGAGCTGCCCGCTCAGGCACCTGCCCCGGGACTGCAGCCGGGCCGGCTCCCGCCTCTCAGGGCTTGCCCCGTGTGGCCTGCGGCGAGCAAAGTCTTTCAGCTGTCGCTATGTCACTCGCTGCAGTGTCACTGGTGCTATACCTGGCCTCTCCCTCCAGCACGGAGGATAACGGGGAGGAGGGGGTGTTTAGCCCACGCGGAGCTGTGAGGGAAGAGCGCTTCTCAACTGCCCCCTGTGTTTTTTGGAAGTACTCTCTTCTAGTTTCTCACAGGTGTCTCTGATTTATTCAGGACCGGCTATGAGTCTGCTTCCAAGCACTTCAATCCAGCTGATGTGGAGGTGGACGTGGCTGGAAGATCCTTTCTGGTCACTGGTGCCAACAGTGGCATTGGCAAGGCCACAGCCAAAGAGATAGCGAGGAGAGGTGAGCCGGGCAGGCATGAGGAGCCCTGAGGGGTCCATACGGAGAAGATGGAAGGGATCAGGCCTGCCCTTCCAGCACAAGTGCAACAATGCAGCTCCTGGGGATGAGCGGTCAGGCGTGTTATTTATCAAGGGAGTCTGTGGGGGTTAGAGATTTAAGCATGATCAGTGCTGTGAAAACTGGAGTAATGAAACCACGTTAGTGGAGACAATCTGCAAAGTGTTTCTTAAGTGCAGGTTTACTGAAACTATCTGGCCCTTGTGGTGGTGCTGGTGGATGGAGGTCTGTTTGTGGCTTATAGGCTTTTAGGACTTACGTGGTACAAGTAGCAGCCTGGCTAAATTTGAACAGTTTTGAAGAAGTTACAAATGTATCATATGATGAAAGAAAACAATTGGCTTTGCTAAGCTGAGATGGGCGGGTATAAAAGAAGCTGCACTTGATCCGAGTGATAATAACCTGGAGTTTGTGCCCTTTAACTGATTACAAGCAACCATTTTTTTCTGTTGCTTTCTGTAAGCAAGGAGATGGTATGAACTGGAACTAGCTGCTGTTGAAGGATAAACCTAACCCCTTTCAGAGTTGACACAATAATACTTCTTGTGATAGGAGTTTTGGCACGTAGAATGGAAGGGAGGAGCTTGCAGCTCTTTGCTCTCTTTGCCTGCCTAGGTTTCATAACTATCTTATGAAGTGGTGACTCAGTTAAACTGATTCAAAATTATTAGCATGAAAGAGCCTTTGAGTTAAAGATCCCCATCAGTGCTAGTAGCCAGTATATGATTGATTTCAGGTTCCCACCACTGCCATTATGTATAATAGCCTTATCTAAATAGTGCTTTGTCTGGAGACTGTTTTGCTCATAAACAGATGTGACTGCCAGGTTTTGAAAGCTGTCAAGATGACTGGATCTGCATAGGATTTGGTCACCATGTCTGGTATTTGAAGCCCAAAGAACAACCTTGGGTTCAGACTGCTTGGCTGAACCTTGTGTTTGTGTTGCTGTGTATATGAAGTTAAAATGACCTAAAAGAGTGATACTGATCCTGTCCTTGAACTTGTCGCTCTGAAACACAATGTCAGTTGTTGGGGCCCTAGTTTCTAGTTGAGTCTCTTCAAGTACACTATGACAAGAAATAAGGAATTCAGACTTGGCAAAAAGAATAACAAAGCTATGTTGGCTTTACCTTCAAGCACTTCATATTTTTGTAAATAATGATGATAACTTCTTTAGCCTGAGTTCAGCTTCTCTCTGTATTGGTGTCTTATGGCTATTACAGATTTGGGCTTTCCCATGTGTCTTCTGAACTGCATTTCCAGTTTGACACAGTCTTCTCCCAGCCACTCTGACAATTCCCACGTGTTGTTTAAGTTCAAATAACATCAATCTTTACTACGGAAAATATATTCAAATCCCTTTCCTAGCCTATAGGTCACACCAAAATTTCCCCCTCTCCTTAACATCAAGAAAAATGTTCATATTCAGAGCCCTTAGAACCCAAATATTTCCCCTGAAGATTTTTCAGTGTAGACTATGAGAATGTTCCTGATCAGCTTGAAGGCCAGCTACTTCTTCCATGTGTCTAATTTGTACACGTTACTTGTGCTGTACCCTGTGTCTTGGGAAGAGCTCCTTAAACATCTGCAAGTGTACATCCTTAACTGCCTTAAGATCTGTAACTAAAGCCCTCCTTTGCACTGAAGCCTGCAGTCACTGTGAGAATGGCCAAAGAAGCAAGCATTGGATGCTGCCCCTTTTGATTGCCTTTTGTCTTGCTTATGAAATCTGTTCTCCCTGGGTCAAAAACTTTCATTCTGATCTGGAAATACTCGGTGGCTGTCTGTGCATGGTTCCTTCCATGTATGGTACATGTGTAACACAAAATGAAGACAAAACTGTATTAATTGTTGGTTAGTGTCATTTGTATGATTATCCCAGATTCGGGAGTTTCCCCCTGCTGCCTGCGGTTATGAACTTGGTAAAAGTAACTCGGTCAACTCTGGCAGTGCAGTGGAGGAGTCAGACCCTGTTAGAAAATTTCAAAAGAACCTTGAAACTTGTTGGCTGCATTAGCTGCATGCCAAATATACTTGCAATGGTGGTCCTCAGTGGAAAAACCTCTCTTGTAGACAGAAAATTTCATTATCAGACCCCACTCTGGGCTGTGCAGTGTGACTGCTCTATTCCGAAGGTAGACTTAGTGTCTTGCATTTGGGTTCCAGGTGTTAGAAGAGTGACCCAGCACCATTGTTTCTATTATCAATCCTTTGGGATTATATTGCTTGAGCCTTCTAGTGATGCATTGCTAGCAACCCCTAAAACACCCTTAAAAATGGGTAAAAGTAGAGTGCGGGTATTCCTGTGACTGAGAGTAACATATTGCTTGTGATGATCAGAGAATACAAAGCATAAAAATTAAAAAGAATTATGCCTACCTGTACGTTGGTCCCCTTCTTGAAGGGTGTCTTTAAGGTAGCTAAGTTATAAGGTCATGATAAGTATCCAGGCCTTTGAGAGGAGCCTTGCCCGGCATGTTCCTTTCATAGAAAAGATGGTTAGAAGGGACCTCTAGAGGTCATCTTGTCCAGCATCTCACCTGAAGCAAGACTGTTGCTAACACTAGATCAAACCAGCCATTGCTTTGTCTTGCTGGATCTTGAAACCTGCAAGGATGGAAATTCTGCATCTTTTTTTTTCTTGATACCTAAGCTGCAGTTTGTGGCCATTTCCTGCAAACTGGTGTGCAATCACAAGAGGTTTTTTGTTTCATTTGGATTGTATCAGAAACTAACCCCAAACAAGAGCTGCAAATTGCACATTGCTTCCCGGCCTTCCTTCTTTGTTGATGCCTCCCCCAAACATAGTAATAAATTATAAAATGTGTTTCTTGTCGAAATCCACCAGGTGGCACGGTTCATCTGGTTTGCCGAAATAAAGAACGGGCAGAGGTTGCCAAAGGAGAAATAGTGACAGAAACCGGCAATCACGTGAGTTTTTTTTCAGTCTTTTGTTTACTCTTAGGAAGATTAATATTAAAGACCTCAGAGGCCTTGAGATACTTAGTCTGTTCTGTCATTTTGCTGTTGTGTTTTCAATAGTAGTTTCATACGGACATGGAAATGTCTAGTAGCTTATCACGCACTTGGTTTCAAGTGATTTAATTTCACTAGGTGATGTTTTCTATGATTAATAACATCACCAGCAGCACGCTGTTTTACTTAATGTTTGTTGCTGATATGTTTTGTGATGTCCTACTTACTATTCCTAACTATGTGGCTGAGGCTTTGAAAAGTTAATGCACTGCAACACTCTTAACAACAACATTTATGAGTCTCAGCACTGGAGTTGAAGGTTTTATGTGTTTGAATAACACACTCTTGATTTGCTAAGGTTGGCTGCTCTGTGAAGTTCTGTGTGTGGTCCTAGTTCCATGCTTTACATACTTTCCCATCTCTTTTTTTTTTTTTTTTTTTTTTGTAATTTCTCTTCCTTACCTCTTCCCTTCTGTTACATATTCTTTTTGCTTCTGCATATATCACTGTACAGTATCCCCCTGTAGCTGGCACTGTTGCTTTTACTAATTGTTCAGGAGGGTGTGCTTATGGAGGAGTGCAGTCATTATCTTTCTATCTTTGTGTTTTGGCTAGGATAGAGTTAATTTTTTTCATGGCAGCTCCTATAGTGGTATGTTTTGGATTTGTGACCAAAACCTGTGTTTTAGTTGCTGAACAGTGCTCGCCCAGCATCAGTACCTTTTCTGGTTCTCATGCTGCCCCACCAGCGAGTAGCTGGGAATGCACAAAAAGTTGGGAAGGGACATACTGGGACAACTGACCCCAACTGCCCAAAGGGATATCCTATACCATATGATGTCATGCTCAGCAATAAAAGCTGGAGGAAGGGGGGGACATTTGCTATTACGCTGTTTGACTTTCCAAATCACTGTTGCATGTCATGAAGGCCTGCTTTCCTGGGGATTGCTAAACACTTGCCTGACAATGAAAAGTCAGGCAAACAAAACTAAGGATTTTTCTTTTTTATTTTGCTTTGTTTGCACACACAGCTGTACTTCACTTATTAACCTATCTTTACTTAACCCACAATTTTTTTCAGTTTTATCCTTTCAGTTCTCTCCCCCATCTCATTGGGAGGGAAGTGAGCGAGCAGTTGTGTGGGGCTTAGCTGCCTACTGAGGTTAACTCACAACACTTGGATGGAGATCTGTCTTAATTTTAAATAGTGACTTGGCTCTCGAACACAGTGGTTTGATTCCAGTAATAGTTTTTAATGTGAATCAAAATTTCTGAAGGCTTTTAATGGTTAGAGATACCATATTGACTAAATTTCTGCTCTTTGGTTTCAGCTCCCTAGTGTGACACAACCAGCATTACACTTCAGTTCTTTAATGGAGGTGAATTAGATCAGTCCTTATGTAGAAAATAATACTTTCCAGCTGTCTGTAACTGTGTAATCCCATGGCTATAGTAAGACTGGTGATTATCTGTGTTACCGTCTTTTCTAACTGCAGACAGACAGCCTGGGAAGAAGGGTAAGTTTGATGACCTCTGAAGGTTCCTTCATGTTCTATTTTTTGTCATTTGGTGAAACAAAACTTGAGGCAAATAATGTTCTTCCTCTAAAAGCAGCACAATTACTGCATTCCCACTCTTGGTATGCTGCAAATCTGTAGTTTCTCTAGTCTTGGAAGAGTTTGAGAGCACTGCAGAACTTGTGTGAGACCCTGGGGACAGGGTACTTGTACAAAAAGCAGCGTTCGGTGAAGTGTTAGACAAGCTGTAAAAGAGACCCTGTGGGACATGCGACTGTATTGGGAAGAGTCATTTTGATAAGGAGTCCACTAGAACATCCCTCTTTATAAATACTCATTCAGAAGCAATCCAGGGAGATAATAAAGTACCATATCTGCAACTTGACAAGCTCTATCCAGACTTAACTTCCTCCTCCTTGAGCTGTTAACTTGATCATCTGGACAGAGATCCTGTTGTAGCATATACCAAAGATTTTTTCCATCTTCCACAGCAACACCAGCTGGAGTTTGGTGCTGAAACGGAGTTGTTATTTGGCAGGCAGGTGCACCTAGACCTGGGAACCGGGAAGTTCCCCTAACCTGTTAAAGTAGATCTAATCACAGAGATTAGGTCTCACTTTGAAAATGGCTTTGCTACCTTAAGGACTTTTATAGGGAACAGGCCTGTGCATCCTTTTTCTGAGCCAATGTGACAGTCTTCAGCAGACAATTATTGATTTAGGTGTTTTTCAGTCTCTGAAATCACTTGTAATATTGAACATCTGTCCCAAAAAGTTCAGTTCTTCTGTACTACTACATAGTGGTAGTAGCTTTAAAAGTAGAAAGCTTTAAGAGAGGTATCCAGTTAGAAACAGTAGAGCAGTGTTAGGTTTTTGGTCAGAAATTAACATTACCATGAGAAAATTCTGATGTAACTCAACTAAGAAGCTGAAATCCAATGGTTAGAGAGGAAGAGTCATGCGTTTCTTATCTTCAGGGAAGCAGAATTATACGCAGGGAATAATGTCTTATAATTTTCTCAGCTTCTTTGCTCATCTTATTTGCTTGTATGATGAGTATTTAAAGAAACAACTTGGAAAGAGTGGAGGCCCTTTAATGATTATTTGTTGTTTTGCATGAGAACATTTCCTCTGCATAATTATTTTAAAGCTGCCTTTTCCTGGGTTACTTCATAAGACTATCTGTGGTATGTCTTTGAGACTAAGTGCTATCTAGGAGAAGAGTAGGAGTTGACATGCCTTTTGTATGCCTATGATAAATGCCACTGTGCTTGTACTAGGTAGGTAGAACACAAATCTGCAAAAAGCAAGAGAATTGCTTGTAACAAACAGTAAAAGGTTTGTGATGTTTTGGAGAGAGGCGATATTTCTAGCTTTAGTGGTTTAGAAAATTATAAATTTGCTCTATGTCAAGCTTTTCCTTTTTTTGTTCTATTGTATCCACATTCCTGGTCATAAGTATGTCAAAACATTGCAAGACTGTTGTGACATGGGGTGGCTAACAAGGACTTAGCAGTTAATGCAGCAGTTAGCACGGAAGGGGTTGCAGAAGGTACCCAACACTGAGACAGCTGGAGTGGGTGCAGTGATGCACCTGGAAGTGTGCTCTCCTGCCCTGGTTGGAGCAGCTGTGCCTGGCACATGGGAGGCTGGCCCAGACAGAGCTCCAGAGGAATGATGTGGCAGATATTGGGCTGCAGGGAGTCACTGGTACTTCTCCCTGAGCCTGGGGTGGAGCATGACGGTGGCCTTATCGGTTGGGTTCTGCTGTTGAGGTGCTGGGCTTCTGGGTGAAGCAATGGCAGGAGATGAGCAGGCTGCATACCCATAGCGAACAGAAACAGGATATTGACAAGGTCTTTGCAGAGGGTGGAAGAGCACAAACCCCAACATTGCACAGAAGGGACAGATAGAAACTGTGCTTGAATAAGCAGTGGATAGAGACTCCCAAGATGGGGAGGAATGGAAGCTTGTGACTGCTGGCAACACAAGGCAGGCTTGTTATCTGCCAGCAGATGTGCATTTATAGGTATAGTGCCATGGTAACAGATAAGGAAGAACAAGCTCTGTCAGGGGAAGTGTGGAGACAGATGAGCCTGAACTGTTGTCAGCACTGGAAGTGGTGGGTGATAATGGTTGGAGGCTCCCTCCCTGGGGGGGTTGGAGGCACCCATCTGCAGTCTTGGCTCGATGTCTGGAGAGGTTTGTCACTTGCTAGGGACTCACATCCATGGTGTTGTGGAGAGGCTGCTGAGGCTCATTTGGACCTCTGGCCAGTATCTCTTGTTGCCCAACCACATGGGCACCCATGACATTGTGAGGGGTGACCCTGAGTTAATCAAGAGTGCCTTATAGAGGATAAAGGGCATGGGGGCTCAAGTAATGCTCTCCTAAATCCTTCCAGTGAAAGCAAAGGGCTTGTGCAGGAGCACAGACACCCTGAAGGTGCAGCTGGTGTCACTTTGGTTTTGGCCTTTATGACCTCTTGAGCGTTGCTGAGCAGGAATGGCAAAGTGGAGCAAGAGTATCTTTGCCAACAGGTGTGCTAAGCTAGTGAGGAGGGCTTTAAAGTGGTTTCACTGGGGGATAGTGACCAAGCCCAGTGGAGTCATGGCGACAGTGGTTACGTGTCTAGGGGACAGAACATGGAGGAGAATCTTAGTTTTTGTATGAAAGCAGCGTGACTACGAGCCCATTTCAGATGCCTGTACATGAATGCTTCTGGCATAGGAAACACAGGAATCCATGCACAGTTGCAGAGCTGTGATCTCACTGGGATTAGAGAGATATGGCTGACATGACTAGAGTGCTGGAATGGGTTGTATACAGGCCCTTTTAGAAAGGCAAGCTGGGAAGACAAGGTGGAGGATTTGTGCTCTGCGCAAAGAAATGGCTTGAATGCATGGAGCTTTGCTCTGAAATGGGTAATAAGCCAGTTGAGAGCTTATGGGTAAGGCACATAGGTCAGAATCGATGTTGATAACATTGTGGTTGTTGTCTACTACGGATTGCCTGATGAAGTAGAGGAAGTAGACAGAGTGGTTTTTTAGAAGGCTAGGGAAGCCCCATCATCACAGGTCATGGTAGCCATGGAGCACTTGAACCACCCTGATACAGTCCAGGAGATTTCTGGAGAGCATTGAGGACAATTTTTTTATGAGTGTTGGACAAGCCAGCTACGGGTGATCTCTGCTGGACCTGCTATGAATAGTAGTCTTGAATTGCTGTCTTGGTGGAAGTGGCCATGAGACTGGAATATAAGATTGAGACAGGTGAGAAGAATGAGTAGAATTACAATCTTTGGTTTTAGAAAAGCAGATTTTGTCTTTTAATGGACCTGGTTGGCAGGATCCCATGGGAGGCAGCCATGAGGAGCAAAAGGCACTGAGAAAGATGGTTGATCTTCATGGGAAACCTCCTCAAAGTGGGAGATGCTTCCCGTTAACTGGAAAAAAGACAAACCACTCGCCTTCAAAAAAGGCAAGCAGGATTTGGGGAACTACAGGCTGGTCAGCCTCACCTTGGTCCCTGGGAAAACTATGGAGCAAATCCTTGTGGAAGCCATGAAAGACAGAAAGGTAGTTGTGGAAAAAACAGCGTGTAAAGGGCGAACCTGGCCTGACTGTCCTGATTGCTGCCTTTGGTGAGATGACTCTGCCTGTGGGCAAGAGGAGAGCAGTGCTTGCCTCTTTCCTTAACTTTGCTTTTTACGTGGTCTAGTATCCTTGTAGCCAGTTTGGAGACATGTTGTTTGAACTGGTGGATAACAAGCTGGGGGGAAAAGTGGAACATTTGGCTCAAAAATGACAATCAACAGTGAAAAGCTGATCTGTTAAAATTTTTTAGTGACATCCCCCACAAGTCAGTACAGGGGCAAAACCTGTTTAGCATCTCTTTTAACAACTTGGACGGAGTGAAGTGCAATCTTTATCGGATTGCAGGTCTTAAATGAGGAGAGGGAGCTGGGGGGCAGGGCTGCTATTCAGAGGGATTTAACAGGTGACGAAATAGGCTGACATGAACCTCATGAAGTTCACCAGGAGCAGGTGCACAATCCTGCCCTGGGATGGAGTAACCCCATGGAGTAGTACAGGTTGGGACTAGCTGGCTGGAAAGCAGCTTTGCAGAAAAGGACCTGAGAGTTTCAAGTTGTCCCTGAGTGAGCAGTGTGCCCTGGGGCAAGGATGGCCAGCCACACCCCAGGCTGCATGAATGTGAGTGTAGCCAGCAGGCTGAAAGAAGTGCATTTTCCTCTCCATTAAGACTGTGAGACCACAGGAGGAGTTCCGTGCTCAGTTTTGAGCTCCCCAGGACAAGGAAGTCATCAATGTCCTGGAGCAAGTCAAGCAGATGGCTGCCAAGGTGACTAGGGAGATGGGACGTGTGATGTATAAGGAGAGGCTAAGAGGACTGGCTCATTCAGTGTTGAGAAGGTTGAGATGGGTACACACTGTAGTGTACAGCCCCGTGATGGGAGGGTGTAGGGAAGGCAGTGCCATGCTTCTTTTGGAGGTCTGCAGTCAAAGGACAAGAGGTAGCAGACACACGTTGTAACAGGGCAAAATTCTGACTAGATAGTAGGGCAGATTTTTTTTTACCATGAGGGTGGTCAAAGACTGGAGCATGGTGCTCAGAGAGGCTGGTGAATCTCCATCTTTGGAAATAAAACTTTTCTGGACAACCTGATCTTAGTTACCTGCCTTGAGTTGGCAGCGGGACCAAGCAGCCTCCAGAGGACCCCTCTCAACCTAAATTATTCTCTGATCCTGTGACCTTGAGCATTTCTTTGGAAAGTTGCTTTCAGCTGAAGAGAAAGTTGCTGTATGACTTGTTAAAACAGAAATTTTGCAAGCTTTGCAATATTTTTCTGGTTCTCTGCTATGCCTGACTGTCACATACATTTATCTAAGTAGGGCTCTCTTAATAAATTCAGCATTAAAGCTATGGCTCAGAAGCAACTGAACCAAGTCACTAAACATGTTTTAAGGGCTAGAATTAGATTTCCTAGTTGTGCATGTTAACCTCAGTGTTTTAGTTGTGTTCTAGAGAGATTTTTTCATACTGCTTAGATACTTTTTCACCTAGGCAGGCCTTAACAGTGAGCAGGGTCTCTTCACTGTCCCTGTTGATTGTAACTTACTTTTTTTTTTTTTTTTTTCCTTTAGAATATCTTCTTCCATATTGTGGATCTATCTAATCCCAAAGAAATCTGGAAGTTTGCTGAAAAATTCAAAAATGAACATAAATTAAATGTGTTGGTAAGTTTGCATACTTAAATCATGTGTCTGTCTTTGGTGTGTGTAGCCTATGAATTTGTCCAACTGGTAGTGTAGATTTCACAACTTGGCTCAAAATTCTCTGCTTGGTTTTCTCTAAATGCGTTTGCAGTAGTCTCCATGGTCTGTTTGCTCTTGTCCGTTCTTAGCTCACATACAGAGATATGCTACAAAAAAAGAGACAAGCAGTAATTTTTTAGCTGCATCTTTTGAGGTTCTTACCATATGTTTTCTGTTTGACTTTCATTACTAATAACTTTGTCCCTCTTAAAGCTAGTCTTTCTTAAACATTAAACTTTTATAGAAAGTCAAGTTAGACCAGTCTAAAACAGAGCCAGGGAGAGAGCAAACAGTTAAGCATCATGGCTGGTAAGGGCTCAGTACACTTTCCCCTTTATTTACCAGTGAAAATTTGCTCTGGGTGCTGTACTAAAACTGAGGCATCTGGAGCAGTTGTTTTGGTGCTTGCTAGATGAGGAAATTCTGATGGAAATGGGAAAACAGCTTTTGAGGAGTGGCAGTGAATGATGTGTATTTCTTTTTTTGAGGTGGGAAGGTAAAGCTTGAGGTTCCTCTGGATGTTGGAGCAAAGAAAGAATTGTGTCTGAGAATGTGCTAGCTACACATAGCTTGCAAACTTCTGGCTGTTCATGAAGTTTTACCTTACAATGCATCCAGCTGTGTGGTGCAGTGCTGTTTTAGCAACGTGTGAGTCAGACGGGGTATCTTCAGGATTGCCAGGCAGACAGAAAAACTGGGGTCCCTACAACCAGGGCACAAAGTCAATGTGAAGCACCTCTGCTGGTTAGCTGTGCCCTTCTCAGGGCTAACTAGGATGCAGCAGCCTGCTGGCCTGGCTAATCTGCCAAGTTTGGAGCTAATTATTTTAATTTGCTGAGGATGGGAGTTCCTGTGAGCCATTCTACTGCACGTTGCACAGCTTCCCACAGTGAATTTTCCCTTAATGGAGAATACATGACCATTAGTGTGGGTGATGTGGGGTCAGTGCTGTCTCTTAGATGAGACTAAAACTACACTGCTTATTTACGTTCTAATATTTGCTCTAAAACTTGCATATTACTTTCTGTGAGAGAAGTTTAAAAACATGGAGTAAGGCGTGAAGAGGACTTGGCTCTTTGTTTACTACCATGTGTGGTGAGCCATTTCTCTGAAGATCCTTCTTTTTGTAAAGAACCTTTATGGTCATCAACAGAGTAGTGTGATTTGGAGTAGCAAGATTTATTAAAACAGTTTGTAGCTTTATGTTGCAAACTAACATGGTCTGCTTGTATGTGTGAATTTGTTTGTAGATATTTGTGTAGATACATTTTTGTTTACAAGAGTTGTCTTACAGGTCAACAATGCAGGTTGTATGGTGAATAACAGAGAATTAACTGAAGATGGACTTGAAAAAAACTTTGCAACAAACACTTTGGGTGAGTATTGAAGGCTTAGTTCTGAAATATACTTAATTTGATTATGCAAGTATGGTTTTTTACATCTGGGTTCATGAGTTATGTATTCCTGCTCAAAGAGGGAGCATACCATTGCTATGACAGGGAAGAAGCAGGAAAGGAAAAGAAATATTACAGCTAGTTTGGAGTGTCTTTTTTCATTTTAGTTCTGTTAATTTCTCCATTTCTTTCACTTGTTCTCATATCAGTGACTTTATTTAGCATAGCAGTGGACAAATGCAGATAAATTTACTTAAATTGATTCTGAAATTTGCTAGGGAACTTTGTTCCAAGCAGTGCTGCTAATGATGCTCTCTTTTTAATAAGTGTGCTTCTATGGCTTGGATAGAGCTTGGAGCATGTTCAGATGTTTAAAAAGACATTCAAATGTTTCAGTAGGCTTGATCAGCCCTGTTTGATGTGACAGAGGCACTGTGTAGGAAGGCTGTGCCTTATATAGTGCCCTGGATACTCTCAAACAGATGCAACACCTAGTCAAATGATTGAGCAGTACTGGGTAAGTCTTAGGCACTCCACATATAATGGGAATACCCCATGAACTCTGTGGTGAAGGTATAACATGGACAAAATGAGGGAAGCAAATGGGAAGGGAGAGATGTGGATGAGCAGGGAAGACAACGAGCAAAGTGAAACGTTCCCCCACAAAAGCTGTGGAAAAGATGTGAGCAAACAGCCAGCCAGCAGTGGGAAGAGCCGTCTGCTACCACTAATATCTGTAGAGCTGAAAGCTGCACCTCTTGCAAAGAGAGTTGTGGTACTTGCATCAGCTGACAGTCCTGACACTCTCTTTTCCCCCCTCTGCCTCCATGCAGGGTAGGTGGCTTTCTCAAGAGACTGTCTTTTATATATTTAGAAGTGACACATTAAGGCGGAATTTTGTTTCTGTATCTTCCTCCTGTTCATCAGTATTTGGGATGAGGAAGGGGGAAGCTTAGGCTATAAAGATCAGGCATTTATAGAACTAATATAGCCTGGAAACCACTGCTGGGTTTTATTCTTAGCCTTTTTCCTGTGTTGCTTCCTTAACTCCTATTTACTTCTGAAAACTAACATTTTTATGTATAAATGTATTGTGCTTAACTGATATGGTGCATACAGCTTATTTTTTCTGCAAGTCTAACTACATTAAACTGACAATTAATTCAAGTATAAAGGCACAGATTCATTTTCTTCAAGTTAATCTTCTGCTAACATTCTTCTGTTTCTTATGGACAACATTCAAAATTAATTTTATTTTGCCATCATATTTCCCCTAGCTAGAAGTGCGAGCACTTCTACCTTGAGAGATTTATTCACCTTAAGTTAGTTTAACCCCCCTGTGGTCTTTCAAACAAAAATCTAGTGATGTGCGAAGGTGCAGTTCTTCCAGAGAGAAGCAGAGTCAAACAAAGGCAACAGTATGAACATGAAAGCAAGTTTTGGTTTAGTTTTAAACGTTAAGGAAATTAATTTCTGAGGAACTGTGCATCACTTGAATTAGATTTTATAACACAAGTAGAAGCAGCAAGTTCTGCTTTCCCAGCTGTAAATCAGCCTCATAACAGATATACAGCTGCACAGAGGAAGCAGAATTACGATTGTAGTGAACTAGGAAAATGCCTGTATTATCTTTTAGGAATGTTACATATAGATCTCCTTTATTCATCTGTATATCACTTGCTGCATGAATGTATAGAAAGGTCGAGGAGGTAATTGCACATTTGAGCAGATAAGGTGAGACAGGTAAGTCATCCTCTATTGTCCAACTTTTCTGCAGAGTTCAGACAAGGCCCAGGTTGTTTGCGGAGACAGGTTCTGTCTAGGCAACAATAAGGATTAAATTTTGAAGCTTTTAGAACTTGGTTGAGTGGGAAGGGCCTGTCTGCAGGGAAAAGTTTCTGTGCTTGCAGGTCAGACACACGTGAAGGACCAATGCTATCAACAAATTGCAAGAGTTTTTCTTCAAAGTCAGAGATGGGGTAATAAATCACATCTGCTGGAGTTATAGTAGGAGAAAGCTGTATGGAGAAAGGCCTGTCAGAGTAGATCCTGTGTTAAGCAATTTCCCTAAGCACTAGGTACCTTTGGGTGTGCTTCGCTTTGAAGAAGTTATTTCTGTATCAGTTATAGGTTATAGGTTCCCAGAGAAAAACTTGGCTAAATTAGATATGGCTGGTACATAGGCTGGCTGTAAACTAGAATGTGGTCTGAGAGAACAAACTAAATTCCCCTCTCTGCCTCTTTCCCCAGAAAAGGTAATGCCTGAAGGGTGACATGGGCTCGAGACCCAGACCCCTTTTTTGAAAATCTGCAGTTGTCTGCCTTGGCAGCAGCATGGAAGCAGTAACTCATGACTGCCTGATTTCTGCAGAAATAAGGTGGAATAATCTTAATGCTTTTTTCAGATCTTCACATACAGGGTGTTCCTTCCATCTTTCTTCCACTGTCTGTTTCTACCCTTGGATCTTAGCTCTGGTCTAGCAAAGGAGTGTGTAGGTTGTAACTATCTAAGAATGCAAGACTCTGAAATATAACATGCTTTAAATGCAGGGCAGAGTCTTTGAATTCTGTATCTGATATCTGATTAACATTTATATAAGCTGTAGAATTGCTCATTTAGGTGTCTGAAATGCTGTGGCACTTCTAAATCCAGTCTAGGAATATTTTCCTCTTGACTGACTTGTTAGTCTGTTTTCGAGTATAATGGGTGTTAGAGTTCAGTTCTAATTGATCTATCTGTCTTGTGAAACATACTTTATATCCAAATCTTTTCTTAGACATAAAGGGACACAGATGAATGCATAAGGCCCCTGGTGGGTAAGATGAATATGTAAGAAAATAATCCTAGTTAGAATATAAAGTAAACTTCCCTTAATGTGAAATGCCCATGGCTGGGTAGTTGAGGATGGCTCACTGAAACAGGAGGTGCAGAGTCCTCTCTAGTGGTGTTGGAATAAGCAGGTGGGTGAAGGTTGTGAAAATGCAAAATGCAGGTTGGTAGTTCAGGTTTTGTGTAGTTTGTCTGACATTCAAGATCAAACTAAACTGCTTTGAGCAGGCAGTGGCAGCTGTATCTGTGCTGGTGCCTAGCATCCTTAAAATGAGGCTCAGGCACAAATGCCGTGTGGTTGCTCGTGTTTCTATTGTTACTGTCACATGAAATATCTTACCTTTTTTCCCTGCTAGATCCCCAAGAACTGTTGCTCTGATTGCTGGAGCTCAGTGAAGGTACAGAGAGCAGAATAGCTGTTGGAGCACTTAGACTGTAATGTGGGAGCAATAGCCAGACATGAGTCTGAAATGGCGCATTGCTGGTTGAATCACACCTTCACTATGAAACTGAGCAACTGGCTTGGGGTAATGTGGGCAGATTTCCTGGGAAGCTGCCAATCCTGATGGGCATATTTTATTTGTGTATCCTTTAGTTTGTGTGTTATTGCCCTTACGTTTCCTCCTGCGGGCAGGCCTTGTACTCAGGGTTGTATCTACACAGGAGGTGGGCAGTGACAAGTAGTCATTTCTTCTGATGAGACTTGCAGACTTCTGAGTCAACACCTTCTTTTTAAATTTATTTTATTTTACTTGTTTTAGTAAAACTCCCAACAAAGACTATTGAAACTGGCAGTATTCAGTCATTTTGGAAAAAAACTGTCAGCATTGGTAGGCAAGTGGAGGCAGCAGCAGCATGTTCTTATTGAAGCATTAGACAGTTAGCTGAAATGATCCTGGTTCCTCTATTTCATAGCCTGCCTCACTTTACTTTTACTCAACACATCTTCTTGCTTGACATGGAAAAATGGCATATATGTTACATTTTTATTGCTACTTACTAGCCAAGGGGATGCTGAAACACACTCAGAGATAAATAAATGATGCTCCCAGTATGCATCTTTTCTTCAGGCTAACACACTCTCATGTTTTAATAATATAGCCATATAAACTTACTCTGTGCAAGAAGGGGTAGGGCCAGAGGAAATAAGATGTTTTTCTACTACTGTAGCAGTACAGCCCATCCACGGCAAACTGCCTAACCTGTATGGTTATTTGTCAGCGTCTTCCCTGTGTATCTAACTGGTGCTTCGCACAAGCCAGTGTGGCATGATGGACTGTGTTCCGAACTACTTGGAAGTCAGGCAACTTGGATACCAGCTGTCAATCTGCCATGAGGTCAGCGCCTGATCTTTGGCAAGACAGCCTCACCTGTGAAAAGACTATGATACCAATTTTCTTTCTAAAGAGCTTTGAGACTTATGGATGAGAGGTACTACATGAAAGGATAAGGTTGAATATAAT
Source organism: Falco rusticolus (assembly GCF_015220075.1). Lineage (NCBI taxonomy): Eukaryota > Metazoa > Chordata > Aves > Falconiformes > Falconidae > Falco > Falco rusticolus. Next base: position 29,259,952 of record NC_051188.1, read on the forward strand.
TGCACATCCACTGTCTGTACTGAAACCTAGGTTCCCAGCACACAGAGGAACCCTTATGAGCTGAGCTTTGTAATTCAAGGGAAATGTAAACCTTTATTTTGTCTTCATGTTCATTAGCTCTTCCTATACACTCTCGGTTATTACTAGTGTGGTGGAATTGGCCCTCAGAGACAGTACACTAAAATCTTCATTCCTGATCTTGCACTAAGGAAACAGACTCAGGGAGGTCTCTTACTTGCAACTGCAGAAACTGAAGGCTTGGAAAGATAACCAGGTCAAGGAAGAATGTCAGCTTGTTCTGGGTTTTGGTTTTTTTGGTGGTGGTGGGTTTTGCTTGTGTGTTGTTGGTTTTTTGGGGGGGAGGTGGGGTGGGTGGTTTTTTTAAGACTTGAACATAAGAAAAGCAAGCCAATTTAACCAATTTTTACCAGATGAATGAGCTATTGAAATCTGTACAGTAAAAGGTTTTTTCAGGGGCTTTTTTTGTTCCCCTTTTTTCACAGTTGAAATAACAGTGTTCCTAATAATACTGCAAAGCTCAGGCAGATGGAAAACTTCACTGAGTGTAGTGCTGGCTGCCTGCCCTTATCTGAATGTTAGCAGATTAAAAACCTCACCAACAATTTACCACTAATTGCCAAATAGAACATCAAGCAAAAACTATTCTAGAATCCACCAAGACACTAGGGTCAGCAGTAATTGTATCGTCAATTAATTTGATGTTATAAACAGGTAGTGGCTTTACAATATTACTTCTGCTGGAACCATAATCTTCTTTATAAATCAATCTTAAAGTACAGGTTTTGGGGTCACTTTAAATCTGTAAAGCAGATAGGAGTATGTGTTCTACTATTATATGTGATACCCGGTTGATTTCCAAGTCTGAAATGTATGAATTCGAAGGATTCTTCCAGGTCTTAACAGGCTAAATCTTGAGTTAAAACAGCAGCATTTGAGAAATCGGCCTTTGGTCTTTGTTTATATTTGCCCTTAGGGCTATTCTGTGTTCTGCTTAGTTTCATGTTCTAGTACAGAAAGGTTTGTAGCCTTCTGTGGGGCAGACTAGTGTCTGATACACTGTAGACTTCTGCCCCCTTCTCGGGAATAGCTTTCACTTTCATTGGGCCCTGGTGGAGATGGTGAGATGCTCAGTGAACCAAGTCTCACAAGAACATGCAGAGTGACCTTCCCACAAGACCTAACAACAGTGTTTTCCACAGAGTCCCTTCAGCTTCTACTTCAGGTCATGTGAAAGGTAGCGTAATTTTATTTAGGAGTTTATGAAGCAGACAGGCTTTTTTTGTTCCCCTTTTTTCACAGTTGAAATTTTTTTTTTTTAGTTTGTGGTTTGGTTTTTTTTTTTTTTAAATAACGTAATGTACAAATTGAATGTTTATCTCCATAGCAGCTCATTTTCTATACTCACATCATTAAAATTTCACTCTGTGATTGTGAAACCACTGAATTACTGGTCATACAGGTTGACAGGGGAGTTCACTGTACGGAGTTAAAAATGGGAGCTGCTAATTAAAGCACAATATTGGATTACTCAACTAAGTTGAGAAGATCTCAATGCAAGTGAAGCAATTACAAAATGGGCCACAAGGGAATGCATGGTGATTCAATTTATTGGTTTGTTGTGTTTTTTTTTTAGCAAGTAAACATGAAACATATTAATGTGATCAGCACTTGGGAGGGAGTATGTATGAACAAACTGTGTTCTCGTTAAGTGCTGTGCTTATTGCTTTTACTGGAATTGCCATGTGTAATGCACAGACTGACAACCCACGCTGTCTAATCTACCATATGATAGAGTCGGTTGAATGGTGTGTAATGGTTGAGTTGCTGTATCCTTATAGGAAGGTTTTAATTACACTGTATTGTACAAGATTTCCTATTATGTGAGCTCAGCTTCAAGACATAAAACCTACAGGAATTTTTCCAAAGAAAAGCAAATGTTGAGAGGATGTTTATCTTTAAAGAAATTGTGCATCAATCCCAGGAGCCTCTTTAACTGGAGAAAATATGGCCAGCAAGTACTGTGTCAAAACTCATTACACAGAACAGGGCTGTAGCTTCTCCGTGAGGTTTTTCTAGTCAACTCTTCACCTCAGCAGAGTTCAGTGAGGGCAAGATGAAATCCTGGATGTGGGGGTGATGGACTGGGTGGTTACTCACCCTTTTCTGCATTCCTGCTGCTTCTGAGTAAGCTCCCAAATTCATCTTGCTGGTCTCCTTTGTGGCACAGCAAATACTCCTTTTCAAGGGGAAGTGTTGTAAACTGTTTCACTGCAAATTTATTTTTTTTCCTCCCACCATTTCACCAGTGGGAGTCAAAATTTCAGGCCGTGTAGAGAACATACATTCTGATGGTAGAAAAAAAGTGATATATAAGAGTCTGGCCCCTGTCACACAGTCATAGACGCAGGTAGTACAGCTGTATGTCCAGCACTGCCTTGTAGGTGTACTCACAGCTCCCTGCAGACTCGTAGCTCATCTGATCTGAGGTGTGTGTGAGAGAATGGCTGCGGCTTGAGTTTCTGTCATGTGAGTAATTCAAAGTAGCCTGCTGTTTTCCACAGGCACTCAGACCTGTGCAAGAAGTGGGCCATAGTCCAGGAGAACTGTTCAGACAGAAACATCCTGCTCCCAGTTGCTGTGTGTCCTAGAGGGCTCTCAGTTCCTCCTCCGTGGTGGATACAGCTGCTGAGGAACAGGCACTAGGAAACGTGGTGGCCTCAAGGCTGAGCATCTCTGTTTACAGAGTATCTGCTTGAGGCAAGGACACACTTTTTGCAGAATCCCCCTGGAGTAGTGGCAGTTCTTGTTTTGTGGGGAAAAAAGGTCTTTGTTTCTGGTAGAATCCTGAAGGTCCTCTCAGAGGAGGGGCATGATCATCAAGATACTCAATGCTTAATGCTTTCATTGCAAGGCACATCGCTGTTGATCATCACCTTTTCCTCCATGCACCTTTGTGTTCACTTTTGGTCTTTTTAAACAATTTAGAAAACCAAAACCAAAGGAAAACTCAAAAATTCCTGTATGGTTTAAACACAGTGATAATTAAGAAGTAATCACATTTTATAGGCTTTACCATTTTTAACTAAGCTCTGTGGGAGGAAGTCTCTCCTTTAACAGGCAAAAATTATTTTTGTGTCAAGGAAGCATACTAGAACGCTGAAGTCTTGATTTTGGAAAGGCAGATGTCCAGTACACTGATATTAATTATCAGTTATTAGCAAAAGGATATACAATTTGGATGTTGTCTTGATTTCCTTGAGTCAGGGAAGAGGGAAATATAGTTTCTTCTACCATATCAGCCTTGGTTTTCCTTGCAATTTTTTTTCTTTTTTTTAACTAAAAATACTAAAATTTTCCTTTTTTGCTTTTTTTTTTTTACTGGTAATGCAGTTCATGTTTTTATAAGGACTGTGGCAGGCAACACATTAATCTGCAGCTTCTTCTTTTACTTAGAAATTCATTTCTATATTACTGCGTGCTGCAATACAGCTGTGCTTGGCAAAATACATGCCATGAGGTACGTGGCTGTGCCAGGCCTCTACACTGCTGCACTTAGCATTCTTCCTGTTTGTTTAAATGTAACTATCAAACTGTGTGCCAGCTTTTGCATGAATAAAAATGTGGAGTTTTCAATTGATGATGATGTATTTCAACTAGAAATATACCTTATTAATAAGGTATACTTATTCTACTATTATTATACTAAATTTCTTGTCCAGGCTGTTCTGCCTGACAGACCAAGGACAAGGACATATAATATCTAAGTATATTTGTTAAAGTACTAAGGAGTTTGTGTTTGAACACTTCAAATGGGGACAATAGTTGGTGAAGTATTTAGTAGCTGGAGAAATTAAATGTTTCAGTTTTAATGCCTGATGCATCACATCTGTGTGTGTTTTGAGATACTAGTGCTTAGCATAGGAAGCTGAGATCAAAACTGGTCTTTTTGGGCTCTGCCTCAAAGCAAATTTGCAAGTGGTTTTGTGGGGCAAAAAGATGGAGTGCTCTGGCTCTGTGGGATTTACTGAATTCTTAATGAACTTGAGAAAGAGGGGAGATGCTGGCTTTGCAGTTACTCTGTGATTTTAAATAAGCACATAAACTTCTGACAAGCTGTAGCTGCTATAAGCAGGATTTTTGGCACTGAGTATTTCTCTCATCCAGCTGGAAAACAAAACAAAAATCAGTTGTTAGTGAGGCAATGTTAATGCATTCATCTTTGCATCCCTTTAGAACTAACAAATCAACATGAAGCCCTTTAAAAGCTTAAATTAATCTGCAGGACAGTAAAATGAAGCATCGCCATAGCTGGTGCATTGCAGCTCTGCCTTTAGGAGATGCAGCTTATTTAACCAAAACATGATGTTACTTTGCATTTGAAGGGTCAATGACAAATCAAAATTTAATCCAGGCTCTCAGCTTGTACTGAAGTGATTTTTTTTTATATATTTTTTTATTGCATCGCAGCAGTCTCCCGTGACAATCAGCAGTAGTTCTTGTCCTAATGATGTCATCGTTCAGTCTTCCCGCCTCTACCAGGGGAGATTATTATTCACTGGCAACTGCCTTTGCTTGCGTTTTCTGCTGAAGACAGGCTGTGTTTACTCATCTGCTGTGCATTTGCTTTGTTTGATTTGCCAGGGTTTTACATATATTGTGTGCATATGGATGTTCCTCTGATTATATAGAGAAAATGAAGACTGCTGTGGCTGATGGGGGAACTGAATGGTTTGTTCACCAAGCATGTAACATGTTTCATTTTGGTAGCATATTTATAAACATGCTGTATTTTAACTGGGTGATCTCGTTGCCTCTGTGGAAGTGAGGTTATAAAGACACATGCTGAAGTCCTCATGTCTAGTGAAAAACATGGCCTCAGTAGCTCATGGAAAAAGTTTATCGCTGACATAGAACTGTTGAACTAGAGCCATTTGTGAAGAGATAAGAGAGAAGTATTACACTTGATGCAGAAACACTAGACTAAATGGGGCTAGATTCACTTTGAATGAAGCAATTTTTAAAATACGGTTTAAAGGGAAAAAAATTAAACATTTCTGAAGAGACAAAACCAAACCCAAATCCCTGTTGTTGCACTTGGGCGGGTGAAACATCACGAGGTGTGTCTGAATCAAATATACTAGCGTTGAACAATGTTTTGAATAACAAACTTTGCTGGTCATGGTAACAGCTGTAATGGAATATATTTGTGTGGTGTGTGCGAATCTATGCTAAATGAACACGATCAAAGTGAGGAAGGACACAGTTAAGTTTCTGCAAGTAATCTTAGCTCAGCCTTGGGCATGCAACATTAATATTTTTCCCCCTAAGGATTCCTTATCTTCTGTAATAGTCATGCTGGGGATTTAAGAGACAGTTTTTGTGTGCAACACAAATCAAAAGTGTCAGTGTACTCTAAGTGATTTCACAGTGTGAAGGCAAAAATGGGCAAGCCTCAAGTGCATATGCAAGGCTCTAAGAAACACAAGCGTGAAGCACAGTTTTCTTCTCTTGTTCATGACCCAGCATAGATACATGTATATTTACCACACGTGGAGGGGAAATGCATTCCCTGTTTCTTCATTGGCATCACCCCCACCCCCCACCCCACCCCCCCAAGGAAATTCTTATCTGATCTATTTTGCCTTCAGAGTCACGGCTGAATGTAGTGAGCAGTTTGCTTTATGGGTACAATAAACATAAAAGTCTATAAAATAACCGATGTGCCTTTGGTAAGTATGCAGCAACGAGGGCCACTACAGGTTGAGTTGGCATATTGCAGGTAAAACAGCGGGGGGGGGGAAAGAAAGGTATCTTCATTAAATTCAGATCAATTTTTGGAAGTAGACTTTGGGTTTTGGGTTGTGATGGGAAGGGCTGGGAGAGAAGAAAGCTTTTTTAGAAAGAAAAGTTGATGTTGGTGCTTCTCTGTCTTTTAGGAACATACATTCTGACAACTGCCCTGCTGCCTCTCCTGGAAAAAGAAGCTGATGCCAGAGTGGTGAGTCTGCTATGCTGTTGAAAAGCAGTGTTTTACTGTTCTTACTTTCTGGTTTGTGACAGCATTTCTTTGACTGTGCTAGCAATACAGGATTAGTTATAATGCTGTAAGCATCTTGAGAATCCTCTGGGATTTTGCTAACAACCTCCTTCTCCAAGGTAAAACTCCTGCCCACAACCCTCCACCCCTCATTGCAAATCAGAGTACAAAACGCTTCCTTTGGAAACTTCCCCTTTTACTTTCCCTGGGGCAAGGCATCTCCTGCAGTGTAGTGCAAAATGCCTGTAATAGGAGTACAGGCTTAAAAGAACCTCACAGGTCTTGGCATAAAGTAGGACAGTGGATACTTCTTTTTTAAATGAAATTTTCGAAGTTTTTGTACAATCTCTTGTTTCCTAATTATATAATTCGATAATAAAAATATATAATAATTTTAATAATTTGATAAATGCTAAACATATAAACTACAAATAGTGCTATCCTGCTATTTTCTTTCTCCTGATTACTTTTCAAAAGGAAGGAGCACAAAGTTCCCTGGAGGAGTCAACACCACTTTGAATGAAAATCACTTTCTAAAAATATTTTTTCTTCCACCTCATTTCCAGGTATGTTCCACACATGAGCACAAGCATAGTGCTAAGAGCGTGCAGAAGAATCCTGCTCCCTAGGGACTTCCAAATATGGCCTGAAGATAACATTGCATGCATGAGCAAAATTGTGGGGAGTTCCTGGTTTTGCTTTTCATTCATTTGCTTTTCATTCATTTGATTACAGATAACTGTCTCTTCTGGGGGCATGCTAGTTCAAAAATTAAACGTATCTGACTTGCAGTCAGAAAACGGGACATTTGATGGAACTATGGTGTATGCACAAAACAAGGTACGGTCCATGGTTTTGAAAACAAAGCCCAGCACTTGTTTGCTAGGCAGCTTATACCATCTGCTTTGCAAAAAGCCTGACATTCACTGTTGCTTTCCCATTGCATCCAATTCGTGCAGAGATGCACCAGCAATAATATTCAGGAGTATGATGGCATGCACCTGTGAGTGCATACCATCTTGCACAGAGAACATGGCTAGACTTGAATTTGATTTGATATAAGTCTCAAGGGGGAAAACTGTCTCGTGCTGACAAACACTTCCTGCCTTCTTAGTTCTTACCGACACTCTGCAGCAAGTAGACGTGGTCAGTAAAAGCAGTGTAACCACTTTAAAAAGTAAGCTTGTGGCCAGGATATGGATTGCAATGACCGTGGTGGTCTCTGAAAAAATTATCCAATAAATTCAATCAGGATGAGCAAGGGTATATTTTCTGCTCTATACAAACATCCTGGTATTTACAGCACATTGGTTGTAGCTTATCTCCCTGGGAACTAACTTGGTGGGCAGGCTATTGAACTTGATACTAGTCTGGCTCTTTCTGCTCTGTCCTAGAGACAGCAAGTTGTCTTGACAGAACAATGGGCAAAAGCTCACAGAAACATCCATTTCTCTGTTATGCATCCTGGCTGGGCAGACACTCCAGGTAACATCCGCTTGACGCTATAATTCTTTTTAGTTTCTGGATTAGTCTAAAAGCAAAGAGAAAAGAAATTTTCTGGTAGATTTCTCCAAGAGGTGCAGTGATGTCTTGGCTCCCGACTGGTGTCTGAAGTAGTTTTGTACCCCCTTGGTAGCTCTGTTCTGTACAGTGTCTGCTATCTGTCTATATCCAGAGAATAATAATGGGTAACGAATGGTTCCAGCCCCGCACAAATGCACAGCAGAGCCATAGTGCTTTAAGCTAACCTCTAAGTTACATTTGTAGTGGGACTGTTAAACACACAGAGCTTCTGCTTTTGTAAGTACCAACGTGCAGACATTGGGAATTTGCAAGGGCATAGAGGAAAATGGAGTATGCACCACTGTGCAAGCCCTGTTCCTCTCCTTTTCCTCTGAACATTTACTGCCATCAAGAAGCAGTGTTTGGCCAGACAGTCCTCTGTCTGAGCTGCAGCTGTTCTTCAGTGACTGTGTCTCAGCAGGAAGGCCAGCATCAGTTATCCAGTATGCGGGGTGCATTCTGCAATGTGTTACCAGCCCCTAACACCCGAGCTTTGGATGCAGACCAGCAGTCTGATCTCTAGGTCTTTTCTAGGGATGCAGTTCCCCAGATTTGCTTCTGATGGCAGAAATATTTTCCCTGTCTACTTTATACTTGAAAACTGCCCTTTCCAACTAAATAACCTAGTATTTATCTTTCTTTGAAATATATTTATTTTTGCAGATCAGATCCTCTGTGAATTTCAAACCTAATGAACCGTAAAGGTATTCCACCTTAAAGTTCAAGGACTCTCCAACCTCCAAAAATAAACAGCTCAGGGGATGGGCTTTCAATCATCACCTGTTGGACAAAATAAAAAGAAACCAGGGTTTAAACATGAATTATGTAGTTGGTTTAGGTACTGTTCACCATACAGGTTTTAAATATAATGCTGCAACTGGTTTCCTAAAACTGTTGAGGAAATATGGGCTAAAAATCCTGTTAGAATACTCGTTTTTTTGGTATTTCTGTTTCTCCCACGTCTTACATCTTTGCAGTTTAGAATGGAATAGGCTCAGAAACCTCTCACTGATCTTATTCTCAGCTCCTGCTAGTTTTATCCCTGCAATTTGACCCAAACAAACAACTGGTGGATCATCTGGCAGTTTAGCACTATTCCACCACAAGTCATTGTAGCCCTAGCTATGGGGAAATACTTTTTTTCTTTCATAAACTCCTGAGATGCCTTCTCTTTCTCCTACATTCACAATTTCAATTTTAAGCTGCTTTAAAAAAAAAAAATAAAAAAAATCAAAAGTCTTGCATGGCATACCACCATTCTGGTGTTATTTCTTCTAGCTGTGAGATCATCAATGCCAGATTTCTACCAGAAGATGAAGAATACCCTGCGCACAGAGGCCCAGGGAGCTGATACTGTTGTATGGTTGGCAGTAGCATCTGAAGCAACAAAGTTACCGAGTGGCTTATTCTTCCAAGGTAAGTTGGCATTGTTTTACATTGCGAAGCAGCGGAGATCCCTAAGCTGCCTGAACTGTAGGATCCCTGTTGGAAGGTGATGAAAGGTCAACCAGCCAACCATTGTTCAAAGGATAAAGCATTTCTTCAAATCGTTCCAAGACTAAAGGTTTAAGTGAGCATTGTGTAACCAGAGAACAGCTGTGTTATGTTCCTGGTTTTGTCCTCTGAAGTAGCTGATAGAGACTTAAAGCATTTCTTTAGGGAGGGTTGGGATTTTTTAAATGAAAATGGCTGTACACAGGTCTGTGCCAAGGTAAAGTGAATCACAGCAGTCAAACAGCATCTTTTATGATGCTGGGAAACTAGCATCCTTCTCACAGAGCACTGGGGGTTGGCTTTGCTTTGACAGGCTCTTCTTCCTACTGTTTCATGCTAGTTAAAACTGCCAGTTCCCCCTTTCTCCGGTCCTGGGCAGGGACTTGAGCACAGTGGCATTTCTGGCACTCTAAGCTTAGGGAATGGAAAAAATAGGGCAGAGCCTTTCTTTTCTCCCAGGCAGATGACAGACATCTTAGTAGAAGCAGCTGTAGGCATAGATGTCTTAATGGTCACGCAGGTCAGTCCAGAAGGAGAAAAGAAAGCGCGGGTTAATTGCTTACAGAAGCCCAGTACTTTTGTTGGATGTGGCACTCAAATCCTGATTCACTGAATTTCTAGGCGGAGCATGCAGGAAGCTCAGACCCTGGTTCCAGAGTTGGTTTGACTTTGTCCCATCTGCCCCCTCCCAGGTAGTCACAGTGTTGTTTGACAGATATTTAACCAGACCTCTTTCATGTCATCATGCGGTGCATGCAGAAAACCCACATCCCAGCTAGTCAGTCTTCTTTGTAGAACCAGGCTTTGCCTTTTTCAAACTCCTATCACCTTCTTCTGGTCCTAATGCTCCTGCTCAGTTGCTGTCTCTCTAGGTCATAATTCCACCAGGCTCTTGCTTTTGGTCTTTGTCTACCCCCAGCTTCAGTAAACAGGGAACGTGCCTTGGCTCTTCAGCTATAGCTATTGACTCTTGAGAGCTTTGGCCTTGGCATGACTGCTCTTGAGGCTGCAAGAGAAGTCCTGTGCCTATGTCCTGTGCTTCTCAAAGAGTGAGGAAGTCAGTTATTTCTCTCTCCTACTGCCCTTTGGAAGCCACAGCTTACTATGGGCTGCCTTCAGGCTCAGTAAAGGACTTTGTGAGCAGGAGCACTTTACCACAGAGTCTGCTCTTCTGGTCCTTGACAGCCATTTCCTGAATCAGTCACACCTTCCCTCCATTTCCTCCATTCTTTTATTCTGTTCCCTTTAAGTGCAAACCAAAGCCAGCAATTTTTTTTTCCTGAGGAAGAAAAAAAGGAAGTGAGAACATGACTCGTACAACCAGAATTCTCTGCATCTGCCAAAATAAATAAAAAATGTTTGACAGAGTTCTGCTTTCCAAAGACTAGAAGCATCTTCTCTGTGATTCTGAACTTGGCTTTCACACATAGCTCCCAAACTTTAGCACGAGCTACTGGAAGCAGGTAGGAAGCAGTTTATATTCTGTGTGACAGAGAAGGGAACATTCCTCTGAGTGTTTCCCTCTCCTCAGTTTTCCATGAGCAGAGGTTTCATGGCTTGTGCAGCCAGTTACAACATTTACTCTTAAGAGAGCAAACAGCTTTGCTCCCCTGGGAAGCCCGATCTGTTTTCAGAGAAATCTGCTGCCCAATGTTGCAACCGCTTGTTCTTTTAGTCTCAGCTGGCTACTGCAGAAGTTGGGCTTATTTAATAGACTAACAGTGCTGCACGAGTGCTCTGACTGTTGTTTCATAGACATCTGAGAGCACTGTTCTAATGTTCCCGGGCTCTAGATACCAGGTTTTTCAGAGAAAAATCCCTTTGAGTGGATGGTGATACAGCTATATTTACACAGACTGAGGAGTATGAGATTTGGAAAACCAAGCAAAGCATCAAATGGAGCAAATTTGGTCACACATCTTTCTATTGGATACATGTTACTTCAGGCAATTGAGCAATTAGCTGAAGTTCTTTAGCATTTAGAATTTAGCTGTTATTTTTAAGGATGAAAGTAAGTATTTTAAGATTGAAAATAATCCAGACTACAAAGTCCCAGCTGGAGAATTTGTGTAGCACCAGAAACTTTACCTAGGAGGCAAGGAAAAACTTGCTGCCAAAGCATCCTCTGCCTGCAACAGCAATCTCAACTTCTTGGCCTTTGTCTACAGGAGTTGGACTAGTGACAGAGCATGTGTAACACCGCAACCAGTCCTTCCTTCATCTATACTGCCCTTAGCTGCAAATGAGGTCTTGCTCCCCAGTCTAAGTCATGTTTGTCTAAAGGACAATCATTTTAGTTCCAGGAGACAAATGAAATTAGTTTCATTTCTGGTTTAGAAGATATACTTAACTAACATTGTTTACAGATACCTAGAAGGTACATTTCATGGCTTGCAGACCATCAGGTATGTTTTGGCCCTATAAGGCCTTGCAGAAAAATCTCCAGAAGAGGTAGTTAAGTGTCACCATAAGGATTTTTTGTTGTTGTTTTGGTCTTCCAGACAGGCAACCAGTCGCTACGCACTTACCCCTGGCAAGCACCCACAGTCCACCTGAGGATGAGGAGAAGCTAATGGAGGTGCTGGAAGAGCTCTCCCAGAAGTTTAAATCTACTTCTTCAGGAACTTAGTGTCACTGCTGATACAGTAAAGCTCACACAGTAACAGTACTGTAGCGCAGAGGGGAAGCAGGATGTCATAGGCCTAAAATAAATTAGGTTCAGGTTTTCACATCATGGGGGAGAGCGGTGTCTGTGCCATTTTTTCTTCTGCTGTGGAGATTCTCTCCCATTGTGAATATGCATATGCTGTGTCAAGACACAGTAAGGTTGTGTTCTTTGATTTGGAAGAAAAATTGGAAGGCATTAAAATAAACTCTAAGGCTTTCTGAAGTTACCCGTAATCATTTAAAACACCACAGAGAAATAGAGGAGTGTACCTTCAGTAGCCCTTGTGAAGGACTTCACGAAAGTAGTAGTAGATGTTTTAAACAATGTTTAACCACTCTGTTCACAGGTTGGTGGCTTCCTTCACTGTGTGGGGGTGACTGGGCTCTAACTTGTAACTGGGAAGGCAGGAACTCTTGTATTGCCTGCTAAATTTAAATGGAAGGACTCCTCACGGCCTTCAGTTTTATAAATCAATGCTGGTATGCAGAAGTGATCTGCTTCCTCATGTTTAAACAGAAAGAATTTAGGAACGCTGCCAAATGCTTTCCACATTATGAAGCCAGGCTGAATATTATCCCATTTATGTCAAGACCCCATGAAGTAGGATGTTTCAACATATCCCACACCCAGGCATGGCTGGATCCAGTGGAGAAATGGCTCCATGATTCCAGGCATGAAACGAAGTAACATACTAAGCTGTATGTGCTGACCACTTCTGTGAAAGGCCAAAGGGAATTGCTTTATCATTCTGAATGGATTAAGAGGAAGAAGGGAACAGTGTGGGGCACAGGTTCTAGAGGAGTCCACCTCCTGACAGGAGGGCTGTATTTTGTTTGGAGCTGTTCCTTTCCAGACACAGAAGATGGGATTTGTCTTACCTGACCTGTGGACATTTGAATTACTCATTGGGATTCTTATTAAATCAGTAGAGAGAAAACTGGCTTTTTCACAGTAATTTACTGGATCTAGTTTAAGAAACAACACCTACATTCGTGCATCTTTCTACTGATGGTGAAGACAGTCAGCTCAGACCAAGACATTCAGGTGGGATTTATTTTGTGTTACATATTTCATGTTTACTGCAAAGCCAAGGCTATCAACAAAAATAGTGATAACACGTTTTCTCCTGAACTGAGTGTGTTTGCTAGCAAACTGCATACAGAACCCACCAAGCTGCACTGTTGTTTTACACAAGGCTGCAGACCTTAGACACAAACGTAACACAGGCATTCTTGAGCCCTCTGCAGTGACTGGTAGCTAAAGGCCCTGCTGATGGGCAGAAGAGAACTGTTACGTCTGCTTTACATATTTTAGTTTCCCCAAAGTTATCCTGCTGGCTGGCAGCATTTACTCATTATACAAAGACATACTATTAAGCATCAGTTTAGAAAAAAACTTTTTTTTCCAGCCTATTATCAGTCTCCTTGGAAATAGCGGCTTTACTGTCAGAGAGGCCCTGAAATAAGTTTTCCCATGATAAGCAGTGCTGAGACAAGTCGGCTGTCACAGCTCTTCCTGAAGAGGCTGGATCAGCATTCCAATGATTGCTTCATTTTAGAAACTTAACTCCTCACGCTGCAGTAAAAGAAAACAACAGCAAGGCTTGGACAGATGTTTATTTCCTAGAAGTCCGGTGTTAACATTTCGTATGGTTCAAACTGTTAAATACAGTTGCTGAAAACAAGAATGTGGCTGGAAGCATATATAGTAACTACACTTCTCAATCCAGTAGCCCCAAGGACTAATAAAAACATTTGCATTATTATTTAAGTCAAGTTGCTTCTCAGCTCTGCAGTATAGAAGAGAAGTTTAATGACTGGTATTTAAATAGTTCATAAAAATAACCAATAGTGCACACATTATATATATAAAACATTTTAGTCCACATTCTATATTGATGTATTTGAATAGGCTATTATCTTTTTAGTCACAGCTTAAAAACAGAGTCAAAGGTATGAAAACTGCTTTAATCAAAGTTTGGTCACAGTGTAAAAGAGCCAGATACTATGGTTTAAGAGCACTTGTGATTTAAAAATAATTAAAACACAGAACAGCAACTAGAAACAAAACCCAGAACCTCCCACACTTTGGTATTGCGGTCCCAATGATGCTTTATTTCAGCAAGAAATTTATTTCCCACAAGAGCAAACGCAGCATGTAGCTGTAAAGCCAGTGAGGTGCTTTGTGTTAATGCAGTTTAGAATGACTTGTACCTGCATGTAAGCACGTTCTTTTAGTGCCACCTATGAAATTTTAGGGGCAAGAGAACAATGGCGTTTAGTGACAGATGACCAGAAATAGAAGGTGGCACAAGTTCTTGCTCAGCAGTGCATACTGAGGACTTCAGTACACATCTGGTGTCTAGGAGCCAAGCAACACGCACAGCAGCTGTTCTTGCTGCCCCTCACTTTCCATACTCAGCCCAACACTTGTGTCAGCTTTCAGGCTTATATGACTCTGACCTCAGTTGTTTAATTATTCACATTCTGAAGGCTTTTGCATTTTTCTTCATTTTTTGAAGTCACCTAGTTGGAAGGTTTTTGCTCTTGGGGATTTTGCACAAAGAAAGAGGCATGTAGCGTCACAGACCACATATAAAGTCATGTCCCCACGGCCTGAGGGAAAGACAGGGCCCAGCAACAGTGCAGTGGGCACTGGCTGCAGTGATGCAGGGGCTGCTGAAACGTTTCTCAGTCTTGGGTGAAAATGTTAGGAGGTCAGTGTAATAGAAAGCAGGCAATTTTGTCAACTGCCTTTCCTCTTCTCCCAAGTTCCATTTCTGGGCTGTGTTTACTCTTCGTAAAAAAAACAAAATAAAACAACTTGCGATTGATTAAAGGTATATACAATTGTCTGTTGCCTGCCTCTGAATAGCAGGGCATTCCCACATATACCTCATTATTTTGAAGTAAACTGTAAATACCAATTGCTTGTAAATACCAACACTCTCCAGCTTCTTTGCTGTCCTGACTCTCCCCCCGGCTTACACTGTTCCACTCCCTGGGAACAAGTTGCAGGCAGGGACGCCCCTTCCTGTTCAACAAGACTCAGGTGGGCTGTTTGAACATGCCCTGCCTGGCCTCAAAGAGGGGAGTTTTGCTATAGACTTCAGCGTAGACAGCCTTAAGTCAGTGCTGAAAAACACAATGTAAACAATTTATTTGGTGGGACACAGTCTTCAGCCAGACATCTCAATTTTCAATTCAATTACTAATTGTATTTTTGGAATGCCAGAGCATTTTTTAAAGCCACAGCAGTAGCAGCAGTACTAGTTTTCATTAACCAATGTTTAACTCAAGTGAGCAGAGTGAACACGCATTCAGTACTTTCAATACTTAAAAGGGGCTTATGAGAAAGATGGGGACAAGCTTTTTAGGGCTTGTAGCAATAGGACAAGGGGTAAGGGTTTTAAATTAAAAGAGGGTAGATTTAGACTAGATATTAGTGAAGAATTTCTTCCTGTGAGGGTGGTGAGGCACTGGCACAGGCTGCCCAGAGCAGCTGTGGCTGCCCCATCCCTGGCAGTGCTCAAGGCCAGGCTGGATGGGGCTCTGAGCAACCTGGTCTGGTGGAAGGTGTCCCTGCCCACGGCAGGGGGGCTGGAACTAGTTGATCTTTAAGGTCCCTTCCAACCCAACCTGTTCTATGATTCATTCTATTATTTCAGAGAACAACCTGGTAGTCATTGACTCCAGTGGAAAAGGGTAGCTATAAACCAGTTCAATCTTTCAATCCCTTTTGCCCATGCCCTTCTTCTACTCCCTGTGTGTATTGCTGTCTCACACACCCTGGAAAAATAAAGCACCCCTTCTCATGACACCAGATCCTACTTATCTAAAATTAGTGCTGGTCAGCATCCACCCACTGTCTTTTTAAAGAAGCTGTTATCACTTGGATGGCAGCAGGAAGCTTCAGATCTCTGAGCTGAGCCAGGAGAATATTTCCCTGTTTGCCCACCCTAAGGCTTACGTCTTTTGTTTTGCTGAGAGGTAATTCTGGGTGCATTTGGGCAGACCCGGTGACTGATGACAGGAGATAATTTTGAAATGCAAATAAGTTGACTTGAAAACTCTGTTCCTGCAGTCATCCTAACAGCACTGATCTAGGCAATGAGAGAAAGAAGGCATTGTAGAGGCTGGGAGTCTGATGGGCAGCAAGTGTAACAAAAACACTTTGGGGAGTAAAGCAACCAAATCAAAGAACTTCAATTTGTGAAGTAGGTCAGTATTTATGTTCCTCTCTCTAGAGGGAGCCATCAGATAAACGGTAGGAAAAAAAGATGTATTCCTGTGACGGAAACTTGTTCTCTCTCAAGACAAAAGCTAATGCACAGCCTTACAAAGAGACACAGCGTCAGGCTGGCCAAAGGTCTTCAGCAGGCCGGGTTTTCAGCCTGCTGCCATGAGAAACAACTCAAACCTTTGCCGTGCCAGCAGTGCCGGTGTTATTCATGGATAAAGGCATTGTCAGAACCAAGGCAGAATGGTAAAACCTACACTGGTGCAAACTTCACGGGGCAGGGGCGGGGGGGCAGGGGGGGAGCTCCCAGGAAGTGGTGGTTTCCTTGATGGCTAAAAATCATCTCCCTGAGCTCCCTTTATTTTCCAGCTGAGACTCTGCAATCCACAGGGAGCCTTGGGGCAACGCAGGAAATTGTGCAATTCCTTGACTGCCCAAACACCCGGCTTCCTTTGGCTGCTCTCCCACTGCCGGGCGGCCAGAGCAGGAATTCATTGTGGCAAAAGGAGGATGCTGCTTGCCCATGTAACAGTCAGTTTTATGACAACTCACAGAACAGGTAGGTGAATGGGTCCAGTCAAAACCCCATAACTGAAATTCCTCTTTACAAATCAACACACACATCGAGAAGGAAAAAGTAATAGCCAGAAGCTGATAGAAATTAATTTAGTGGGGTTAAACTAGCACAATTCACTCAGTTACAGTTGGAGACACTTATTTACATAATGGAACAGAACTGGAAAGCATTACAATATAATTAGCAGAAAAGATGGTCAAATTGCTGAGTACTATTCCTAGAAAACACAGACCTGAACAAAAGCCAGTAAGATCTTTCCATGTAAAATCCCTCTATTCTAAGTACAACGAAGCCTGCAAGATATTGGTTGGTATGGTCAACTTAACTCGCCAAGCAGAGTGTCAGAAGCAGTGTTCAGCCTTCGGAAAACCAAACCACACCTGAAACTAGTGGTAATGACAAAGATGAATCAAGCAAGTTCATGTATTCATTTTTTTCTGAAACTTTCTTGATTACTTGATGATGGCAGCCCTACAGAATGTTCTTGGGAGAGGACGAAGCAGAGGTGTTAATGATGGGTAATTTTCACGTCTAAAGGACACCCTGACCCGATATAAAATGTTTGTATTTGGTTAGTATCTGCAAAGGTGCTGAATTCAGTGAACAGGGATGAAAAAATTGTGTGAAGAAGCCTGGAAAGTACAAAGGTGATAAATCCTTTATAAATTCAGATTATTTAATGTCTAGGGAACAAGTAACCAGAGAGAGGCAAAACCTCTGTCTTCATAAGGCCTGACACCTTATCTGCACCATCTCAATTGCGATGTATCTCTTCCCCACCATTTTAATGTCAAAGTGTTTAAGAATTTAATGCATTTCTCACAGCACTACTTGAGATAGATAAATGCTATCGGACAATTAACCCAAAGAACAAGACATTGAAGCCAGACCTTCATAGACTCCATCTACCACCCCATCACTAGAACAACTTGACATTCCTCATGGCTTCTGGATCTGCTGTCAGCTTACAGTGCTGGGACAGGGAAGGTTTGGCTTTGTACAGTTCTGATGGACATTCATTTCTATACTGCTGGCTTTTTTTGTATGCTGGTAACATTCTCTTTCAGCATCTCTTCTTTGCAAAGACTATACACTTGTTTTCATTGTTTGGAGTTCAATGTCCCCACGTGGCACCAGTTTCAATGCTCTGAACTCAACCTCTTTCTGTTCTTAGCAGCACAATGTTGTCCTGCAGCAAACAAAGTTTCAGAGACGACCAAAAACTGGTCACAAGGGAAAATCCCCCAAACTAGGAGAATGCAATGAAAAAATGAATGCAATGGAAAGCCACGTGTGACCACAGAGAATTAATTTCAAGCAAATTCCAGAACTTCAGGTTCTGTCAGACTAGGGACCACTTCTTTCTTCTGAGGAGCAAAGACTTCCTGCCGAATTTCATATGCAATTTTGAAGAGAAAAAAAAATCTGTTTCTTCCTCAGTATTACACAAAAGGTAAATGCTGAAGGGACTTCGCACATGAATCCATCTTGAAAAAAGGATAGTTTGTTGCTACTGTTGCATACTATTGTCACATATAGAAACAAAGTCTAGTGAATCCTAATTGAAAATATCCCCTATAAAACCACACATGGCAGACCTGTTTCCTACATGCTACAAAATAATTTTGGTTGTTGTTACCCAAACCCTGTTAGGAACAGCAAGGACAGACACATGTAGCATTTGCTAATTTGTTAGTAGCCCTAGTATTTTATATTAAATAAGATATTCCACACACACTCCCCCCCCCCAAGCCATGTGGTAGATACAGACTCTAAGTGGATTTTGATTCACAGAATGGTTGAGGTGGGAAGGGACCTCCGAAGGTCATCAGGGCCACCTACAGCCAGTTGCCCAGGACCACATCCAGACAGCTTTTGAATATCTCCAAAGATGGAGACTCCACAAACTCTGGCAACCTGTGCCAGTGCCTAAATCACCCTCACAGTGAAAAAGTGTTTCCTGATGTTCAGAGGGAACTTCCAGTGTTTCAGTTTGTGCCCATTGCCTCTGGTCCTAACAATGCACACCACTGAAAAGAGCCTGGCTCCATCCTCTTTGCACGCTCCCTTCAGGTGTTTATACACATTAATGAGATTCACCCTGAGCCTTCTCTAAGCTGAACAGTCTGAGGTCTCCCAGAGATGCTCCAGTACCTTCATCATCTCAGTGGCCCTTTGCTGGGCTCTATCCAGTAGCTTCATCTCACTTTTGTACTAGGGAGCCCAGATTTAGACACAGTTAGGGAAAAAAGTTGCATATTCCTCTCTAACAGTGACTTCCCCAGCAGGTATAAAGCAAACTTCCCCCCCCCCCCTACACCTTTTTTGGATCACATACAATCCTTTTTGTGCATCCAACCATCCACCTTATCAGCAACCAACCCCACTCAGAGGGAACAGACCCCTCCTTCTCCCAGCACTGGAGATACTCATGTCACCCTCAGGCAAAGCAGAGTTACCACTTTTGGTGCATTAGCAGTCAATATGCTGGCATTCAGGTGGTGGTCTCAAGCTCAAGAGGATGAGGTGGGAGGTCACCTGGGCTTCACTGTAGAGAGCAGCTGTAGATAAGAGTCCTAACAGCTGAGCACTTTAATGTCACCATTTGGGATTATTCTCTGTCACATTGGCTGACTTTTAGCCCTACACACTGCTGTCATGGCTTAACCCCAGCTAACAATTCAGTGCCACACAGCCACTCACTCACTGCCCCCTCACCCAGAGGGGTGGGGAGGAGAACTGGAAAGGAATGTGAAACTGGAGGGTTAGATAAGAACATTTACTAATTGAAATAACATTTTCAAAAAAGGAACAATAGTAATGATAACAGTTCTAATGAAAAGGAGGGGGAAGGAGGGGGGAGGGGAGAGGAATGAAATCCAAAGGGAAGGGAGAAAAGAAAACAAATGACACACAACACAGCTGCTCACCCCCTGCTGACCGATGCCCAGCCAGCCCCCGGAGCAGTGATCAGCAGCCCCAGCCAACCCCCCCCCCCATTTATATACTGGGCATGATGTCCCATGGTATGGAATACCTCTTTGGGGCTGGTTCAGGTCAGCTGATGTGGCTGTTCCACCCCGCGCCCCCCACCACCACCCCACCCCCCCCAGCCATCCCACCATAAAGTCCCCAACCACACTGTTCCCCCACCAAATCCAAAACACAGCCCTGCACTAGCCACCAAGAAAATTCACTCTGTCCCAGCTGAAACCAGGACAACTACCCAATTTCAACCATGGCTAACCATGGCATTAGTCTCCTGCAGACAGGACCATCAGTGCTATCATTGCAATCGGTTGCCCACATACTCTTCCCTGACTTAGGTATTTTTAGCTTTAAAAGACTGACATTTAGGGCCCAGGTTGATCTTCCTTCAGCCACCTGGAACACAAGTGTCTCAAGTCAGCTGCTCAGGCATTGTATATATGACAGAGCCTGCCCCATCACCTGTGCAAGACCTACAGATATTGTTCATTTTAAAGCCAAAAATGGCAGGTACATGCTCTGAACTCTGCTTCTTCCCCCAAGGAAACACCAGCTAAGAGAGAAACGAAAATCAATTTTTCTGAAGTGAAGAGCAGAGGAAGGCCAGCATTGTTTGTACGCCCCTTGGCGCAGCAGGAGATTATCACTCAAAGCCTGCTGCTGCACTTCAGCAGCCCTGGGGAAAGGGGACTTGGCTTCGTTTGAGTATGTGGGAGCTGCTGCATGGTTTACATCTGTACCAAAAGGCACCTTCCCCCCCTCCAATAATGCAATTCATAAAAATAGCTGAAAGTTATTATTATTCAGCAACTAAAAAGGAAAAAAAGGACCAGGCAACAGGGATCCCTTTTTTGTGCAGCTCTGGAAGACAGAAGAAACTGAGATTGTTACCCTAACACGGCAGAACAGGAAGGCAGGCATTTTAACTCTCCCAACATCAAATGTTTCTTGTTTCCTTTGGGAGGTAAAGGACTTATTGTTTGAATCAGAGACACCTATTTTCCCTTCATATCTCTACATTATAGGTCTTAGGGTCATAGCAAAGGGACAAACTTCCCTTTCACCCTTACCTTCACTTTCAGCTTATATAATTTTCTAAGCCAAGACCAGTTTGTCCTGAGACTGCAAGACAAGGGAATGTTCAGCTTAAATTCAGATAACCCTGCAGGTAGTTTAGTCAGAAAGAACAGCAAGGGAAATTTTGCAAAATGGATTTGTATACCCAACATCCACCCATAAGCAACGCTGAAATGACAGCTCCTTGGAAGACAATGGGGGAATGGCCAAGAGTTTACTGCAGAGCAGTCCAAACACACCTCGCTCCCAAATTTAGTCTCCTTTGGAGTCAGTTCCTCACCTTTGTTTGAAAGTCATATGTTCAAAAGGACTAGGCGTTGACCCAGGGGCAGATCCTCAGCTTGCTGGCTCCACCACTCCACCAGTGGAAGCCCAATTTATGCCGGTGTCCCAGGCTTGTTGCAACCACTACGTCTCCTCAGGAACAAAATGCTGAACGGCAATGTAAATTCACTTCAGTGCTCCCACGTTTCTGCCGCCATGAGGGATACTGTCTGTACAGCAAAGCAAGTCAGGCCAAAAGGCCCTGAGCTCAAGGTAACATAGAACAGCATAGTCCAACAAAGTTTCATACACCTTCTCCAGCTGGAACGAAATATGACAACTTGCTCATCTTGCACAGCTTCATCAGCCAAGAACATTGCAGTCATCAGAAAATACGCACAAGGTGTAATGAAAAGCCTTCCAAGAGGAAACAAGCATCTAGCTTCCAGGAGAGAAAGTGGGAGGACTTCAAAATCAATTAACATTCAAGCTGGAAAAAGAAACTTTTTAGTGCTGTGTGAATTATGTTTGAAAATATGCTTTAAAATATGCTACCTAGAGGGGAACCAACAACAGGCTGTATGACCAGGAAAGCCAAGGTGGCATCATGCCAGAGAACACGACTGCAAAATGCTTAAGCACAGCTTACAGGATATTTAAAGAGAATTTTCCCTGAAAATACGTTAGCAGTCCTGCAACATGCACATGAAACTCCAGTCATCCTTTACTGCAGTAGCTCACTAGTCTAGAATTAATGCCATGGGTTGCGTTAACCTTTTTTGTTTCCTCAGAAGTGGATTACTGCCAGGCAAACAAAGGAGAAGCTTTATTTTCTTTTGGTGTTACCACTCAAGGGACGACACAAGGCTTCTTTAGGTAGCAGTATGCTGTGTAGTGGTAAACATCATGGCCTCCACACTTTAGAGGAGAAAAGTGAAGTCCAAAATGGGGCAAGACTGAGCTGACATGCTGTGCCACAGCAGCTACAGACCACAAGGCCTGCTTAAACAGGACATACAGGAAAGCCCCTGCCAGGTCTGGTCTGCAGCTGTATTCTCTGCACCAGTTTCTTCGAAGCACATCAGCAATAGTGTGCTAAAAAGAGAAATGGATTAAAGGAACAGAGTTGACTTTTCAGGGAAGATCCCTTTGGAAAAAGGGGCATTTTTTTGGTTTTGGTTTTTTTTTGTTTGTTGACCTTGCCAATATCCTTCTAAAAAGGTAATTTTGGTCAATCCCAGTTTTTAAATACTTTTTATTTTTAAAAGAAAATGTAAAATATGACAACAGGACAAAGGGCATCATTTAGCAGTATCAGTTTCCGGTCTTTAGAGGAAATTAATAAAAACCATCAGCATTTCAAAAAATAAATATGACTAACCATATGGAAAACAGGAATCAAATTCATCTTCAACAACATAGACAGTTGTAAATGCTGAAATGTTGCTGCGCAAGGTAGAGGTAGAGGTAAACCAGACTTTCCAGACCTAAACCAGTTTCAGATCTGCCCCCCTCCACGCACACACTCCCAAAAGTTCTTGTTGCCAATAATTTAATTTGAATCGGCCTGTCAGTCTCATCAACCTCAAACAGGTCGGTGTGCTCCTTGTAATGCTCTGAGCTGGAAAACTATTTCAGTTTTTGTAAGAATTAGTTGCTAAGCAACCTGCCCCCTGGTTTTGTGGCTTGTGCAGCAAGGAAAGAGGCAGGAAGCTGGATTTTAGCTACTACAAACCAATAAAACGCTCTCTGGATGATGCCTGCTAGGACAAGTAGATGATAGAGCCCTTTTAGGAATTGCAATAGTCCATCAGCTCCTCGGTGATGCACCCAGAGAACGTGCAACGCTGTGCCTTGAGTTCCTCCACTGGAGAGGGCATGGTCAGCAGAGACATCCCAAATCAATACATACTCACTGTGGGGAGAGCCGATTGCCTTATACAGTATGTTGATACCAAAACTTCACATGGTAAGACACAACCCAAGAACCTTCTGTACAAAGCAGCAAGTATCTCGACATAGTGAAATATAAAAACTAAAAATTGCACTGCACACGGATTTTCCAAACAAACTCAAGACAACCGAAGTCAGATCGTACAAACCATTAGTTAAAAAAATACCTTCTTGTATATTCTGAGAATAAGTGGAAAGAGTCTTCGTGCAAATGTTCAGCCTTGATCAAGCAGAGGACATAAAATTGTTGTAAACGCATTAGTTCATTTCTCATCTGCCGTATGCGCCCGTAAGCGTTACCTATCTTCTGCAGTATCATTAGGGTTGGGAAATGGGTTTCTTCTGTAAATACCACCTTTCAAGTTTCACTGATGTACCATCAGGACACTACCGGTGTCATATCCCACAACTGTTAATACAATAAAATACAACAGCATAGTGAATAATGGGTAAAAGTTAATGAAATACAGTATAAAAGTCAGATTTACATAATTTGCACCTTATATTTTGCTTAAGAGAGGCTATATGGTTAGAGGTGGATGCAGCAATGCTGAAGACGTTTGAGCTTGTTTTCTAGTACTCATGTCAGACCGGTGGAGGTTGACCAGATGACATTCTGTATGTCACTATGCTTTACCCTTATGAGCCAGGTTCAGAGCTAACCTCAAAAGAAACAAAACCCCCCACACTATATTGCTAACTTGAATGATTAGCATACTCATAAGACATTGTGAGGGATTATTTTTTTAAAATATTCAAGCTTTGTTATAAACTTAATTGTTATTTTAGCTATTTTTTTGTCTGGCCACACAAACTGAAATTTGCCATGTTGAAATAGAGTGTCTTCCCAGAGGAAAAGCTACAGTGAGCCCCTGTCCCAGCCCCTTCAGGCAATAACTTCATAGATTAAGACCTCCTTGGTCGTTATTGGGCAGAAGTACATCAGTGAGAGGTCTCTGGGTAGAAGAAGGCAGGTAGGACATACCTGCAGACACGTGCGCGAGGAAGGGGAAATGAGATAGAGGAGCTAGAGCAATCTCCTAGCTCCTACCTTGATAACCTTGTCTGTCCCCGAGGTCAACAGCCATCCCCTGGTGGCATCAAAGTGTACATGAACGATGTTGTGCTTACTGTCATGGAAAGTAGCTGTGGGCGCCCGCCTGAAGAAAGAAATACAAAAATCAGCAAAGACTGTGACTGCAGGATTTTCCCCAAAAATGTTCTATATTGAGGAAATAAGTATTTGAATGCTGATATAAGTCATTAATTCAGCAGCCTCTCTGTAAACTCCACTTCAAGACCTTTCTGGCATGAGAGGAGCAGGGGTGGAGGGCTCTCCATCCCTCTCACTTTGGTAGTCACTACAGAGGCTTATCTTACTGAAAGAGCCGGGGGGGGGGCCACCCTACTGTGTTGCTCCCCTCCGGAGCCTCGCATCTGCCCAGGCCCTTCGAGATGCAGGAGTTTTGCCCCACTCCAGTGCAAGGCGGCTCAGTGCCCACACTTACTCTTCATCCGTTATGGAGTCGTGACAGCTATCACAGACCCGCACTTCGAACTCGAACCCCATCAGCGGGATGGAGGAGCGCTTGGAGCTGCATTTGCCGCACACAGCTTTCCCACACTTCCGGCAGTGATGCTGTAGGAGACAACATGCGGAAAGACATCTTCAGCCACAAACCCAGATCACCGCTCAGGTCCCACTGGCTCTACCATCTCACTCCAGCAAGACTCAACTGAGGCCGCAGCAAACAGGAAAGTGACTTCCAGGGAAGATGAAGGAGAACAGGCAAGGACTTCAGAATAAATGGAGTGTTTGGTGGGAAAATCTTACTTTTCTCCCCCCTCCTTCACTACCTGGGGCAAGCAGCAGCTGATTACTAGCATGGACACTGGGAAGTGGCAGATAAAGCTCTACCCAGGCTAGGTGGACTCTACCTCCCTCCCAAGCTCCAGGATGACACCATACCCCACCCAGAAAACGATCACTGCCTCCACCACTTGGCATCTGTGGATGCAGCTGTGAGTCAGGGCTTCTGTGTGTGACCTGTGTTACAAGGGGTTTTCAACAGGGTAGAAGGCAGAAGGAAGTCTAAGCTGTCCGCTTTTCATTAGTGCGTCTAGAGATGGGAGAACAGGCCAAAGAGCCCCACCACGCACCCAGGAGACCTGTCCCAGCCAGCTGGGCATTTGCCACAGGGCTGGGAGCTATAATTACCCCTGTCCCTGGGAATCTCACTTTAGGGGTGTAGGGGATGACACCACTACTCAACAGCACGTGATACATTAAAACATCTCCAGGTCAAGCTAGTAGAGGGTTACACTAGCACAGTGTCCTTCTGGAACCCCATCCCAGCCTCTAAGTATAAACATCTACCATCTAATCATCTTGGACATCTCCTTTGTCATTTTCAGCCCCAGACACAAGAGTCTTTCTGCATTTTGACCCGCCTTGTGTTTTCTCATCCACTGGCTGTGTAGGACCACAAGGCTGCCTCACTAGCCACAGGACAGCCAGGCTCTGTGGTGACGAACATTACCTAAAGAGAAGATGCTGCTGGGCTCTCCCCCAGACACCTGACTTCTCTAAGCTCCACGAGAGCATCCCTTTCAGCATTTTTATGCCCTTCTCTCAAAAGTATGCAATTCACAGCCCACTCCTGCTGGGCAAGAAAATGCAGCAGTGTGTTCCAAGCAGCCCAGTAAGCCTTTTCCAACACAGCCTGAGCAGTTACAGATGTTTACTCAACCTCATGGAAAACAGCTTTGGTTCCAGCACAGTCTCCAAAAATCAGCTGAAAACTTCTGTCTACATCACATTCAACTAACAATGAGCAAAATCACACATGGGTAAAGCCATGGAAGGCCCAAAAACAATTTAGTCAGCCCAAGACCTATTAAATGCATTTGCTATAAAAAAAAAAGGGGGGGGGGGGGGGAGAAAAAGAAAAGGAGGGAAGGAAGGAAGAAAATAGAAGCATGCTCCTTCTGATCACAAAATCAACCCTTATCAGAGGGGAGCACACTGTCCCACTCAAGTGGAAGAACAAAGTGCAAGTTCTCACATCTTCAGGGGAAAAAAGGTTACCATGATCTATTACGAGAGAAAAACCTAACTGCATCATGTTAACACACCAAAGAATGCATACAAACCTGCCTGAGGCCTATTTTCTTACTGTCCCACATTTGCTTGAAGTTCCAGAAGAACGGCTGGTCACATTTTTGACAGGAGTCACTATCCAGCCATTCAGGGGTCTGCAACACACACACACAAACACAAAGTGGGAGTGAGCAGCAACCAGAACAGCTTCCAGTGGAGACTAGAGACAGGACAACAAAGATGTATTGTGGTGCAGTAATGTGGCCAACTAAACGCGAGTGAAAAAACCCTCATTTTCACAAGATGCTATTTTGACTGTTCCCTGGGATGTCTTTTTTGGCTCAGCTCTGAGCCTTGAAGGATACGGGAGGACCACTTCTCACCCAAATCATGAAGCACAGTTTGATTATAAGACCATAAACGTAACCCAGGAACAAATAAGCCTCCCCCACCTCTCCAAGTCAGGAATTAAGCATATAAAAAATACTCTGTCCTGTCTGGACAGCATTTACAATCTGCTGTTGCCTCTGGTGAGACCGGGGGGCAATTAGTACTTCCAATAGCCAAGCTTCTAATGAGGAGGGAAGGGGAAGATATCAGAAATGCTGATGTGGTTGGGGTTTTTTTTATTATTTCTTTCTTTCTTTAATACTTTAAGGACCATTCCTGCTGTCAGAGGTTATCTGGGCTACAAATCATACATAACAGGGAGAAACATGAGATTCACCTGAACAAGCCTAAAACCCAGAGCAGCCCTCTTCCCTGCTTTTACACAAAGATGATAGAAGGAAGGTCTTCTATTTCCTAACATGGTATGTAGCTTTGTACTCATGCTGTGGATGAAGTGGGCAAGAAGATTTAAAGAAAAACAAAAACAAACACAACCCAAAACTTCCTCCTGTGACCAGGTTTTGCTGTGCAGACTAGCATGGACCAGATGTCCTGTAGGGAAGCAAGTCTTGCCACATCCTGAAAGAGCTCAGAAGATGCCTGAAACGGCAGAATGGCACGTGGAGGGGGCAGTCGATCTCCTCACATACATTTGGCTCCCCAACACTTGTCTTGCACTGAGCTGCTGGGGGACACCCAGTGCACCTTCCCACAATGTTTAGGAAACCATCCGGTGGATACGAGGAAGAATCTTGGTTCTTGACCCATCTCCAGCTGGCTGTCAGTCTGTCTAACCTGGCCTAGCAAGAACAACACTTCTTCCCAGCAGAAGACTTCTGCTCCTTTATCCACCCCACCAGGACAAGAGTTCAGCCCAAAGCCGGTGCTGGCAAGCGGGTCCATCCTGTCCCCACAGCGGGGCAGCCCCAGTCAGACCATGGCAGCCCTGCCAGCACTACCTTGACACCACAGGGATCTCCCCCTGTCCTTATCCTGACCCATGAGCGTTTTGCTATAATTTTCTCTCCCTTGTCTTCTTGAGAAGGGAAGTTATAGAGCAGTTTTGGTGGGTACCCATCATTCAGCCAGGGTCAAACCACTACACCCACCCAACCCCACCATGAGATTAAATAAATACTAAATAATGTTTAATATTTTGTGAAGAGGTGCTATTAGCAAACTACAGTTATCTTATCAGAGCCATTGGCTTCTCACATGCTGCAATTTAAAGTGGCAAGAAACACAGCTAAGATTAAGAAATCAAAATAATACAAAAGCCAAAAATACAATGGCAAAGATAAGGTAAGGCTGATGGAAACTCTCAGCTCCCAGGATAGCTTTGACCCCCAGTAATAAAGCAACTGCCTGCTTCAGCTTCTCCTGCCAGTTATTCTGAAGGTAATTAATTCTGCTGGAGAAAATCCTTGTCTTTTCTACCCACAACAATCTTTCTGTTTAATGCCTACAGATTTACATCTGAGTGTCTAAGTTTTTATCTCATAAGCATCTGAACACTATAGATGAAGACGACATTTTGCTTGTGGCAAGTAACCGCTTTGTAGTCAAATAGAAACACAGCTTCTAGCATCTTTCAGATCTTGTTTTCTTACAGCTTTTTAAAAACAGAGATGAAAATAAAGAATCAAGGGCTAAAATGGCATAATTCACTCTAATGCAACCTCAATCTGACAGCATCAAAGTGAGTACTGAGCACACATCACATGGAGAAAACCCTTCAATACAGGCAAAATACTAAAGCCAAAATCCAGAAGAAAATACTCTAGGACTCCAAACCACAGTTTGGTATTAAAATCTCAAAAGGTTCACATTTTGAAGATGGTTTAGCACCACGAACACCCTATTGCATTACTGATAACATGAACAAGCCCACATAGCCATAGTCAGAGAAAGCAGCGCACCCGTTCACACCTGCTGCTAAGCCCTCCTTTAGCTAATTATATTTCTCTTCCACTTTTTAAACCAGCCTTCTCACAGCATTGCCGCCCATTTTGCAACAAGCCAGTCTTAACTCTTACTGTAGCCCTTCAAAGGCAGCAAATAAAAGAGTTTCATTTCAGGTTATTTGAGTTGCAGCAAAAAGGAAACATCAGTTGGGAAGGAGGAAGCTGCTCTGCTTTCCTTTCACTTTTGGAGCTGATGACATAATTGACCATTAGATTAGCAATTAAAAGGGAGCCAACCGGAATGCTAATTCCCATAAAAAAGGCAGCTCAGTTCCTGCCTATGCCTATTTCAGTAGTTCTCTTAAATCCACTTTTCTACTTAGCTTTCCCCCTTGCTCAAGGGAGACACACATGACCCAGGGAGGCCAAAACCCGTAAGAACCAGAAAACCTGGTGAAAGCCCACACTGCCAAAAGCCTTGCTCAGACCTACCCACCGTGGGGTCTCGGGATGCTTTCCTACTTCCTGCAGGAACAGGGCAGAGGCTTGCCATGACTCACGTTACCAGGATTTGCCATGCTGCCGAGCAGGGCTGATGCCTGACTCACTCAGCAAAGTGCTCGCTCCCCCTCTCTGAGTCAGGTCTCAGAAATTGCCGAGCGGAGGCTGCTCCCACAGCGCCAGAGACCTGGGGTGTGCTTTTGAACCCACTTACATTTGTTGGCTGTGCAGCACAAAAGCCATTAGGAGCATGTGGGTGAAATCTTGCTGTCTGGATCAGCAAAGTCATCATTTATACCACTTCTATGTGGTTACACCAGAGGGAAGCAAGACCAAGTAGCAGGTGAGATTGAAGCCCTAGTTAAATGTCTTTTTAGCAAGAACAGGAAAAAAAAAAAAGGGGTTGCAGGTTTCCAGAGGTGACAAAGAGCTTTCTTGTTTTGTTTTCTTAAAAACCCTTAATAATTATCCACCCGTCCATTTACCCTCTGTACTGATAATATTTCTCATGATGTACAGAAAAACAAAGCAGAGAATTTCACAATAACCTCCTTAGAAGATGTCTTTCAGAGCAGCAATGTGAGGGGTAAGAGCCATTTAGCAGCCTACTTAATACACATTTTCTGCCAATCTCCCCTGTACCATATTATGAAAGGAGCAGCATAATTGCTGTATAACAACTGGAGCATGTCCAAAAAACATTTTTAAAGCCTGGAATGATCTTGTACAGGTTAAAAGTTACACATTTTGGAAAGCTTCTTCTTCCCAAGACTGTTTCAGATCAAACTGACAATAACCGAGGATCTACCTCCTGCCTCTCGACGTCCATGTTCCAAACGACGATTCCCCCATCTGCACCACAGGAGATGAGCTGCCGAGTGTGGTGAGCATAGGAGAGAGACTGGACTTTATCACTGAAAAAGAAACAAAACAGTTACGAATCAACCATCTATAGCTAGTACACAAGTAAGCGTAGAATATACAATAAGGCAGTACAAAGCCATTTGTTTGGCTATATGTTTCCCTCCTCTCCTCACCGTACACGGCATCCATTGGATGCAGATCAGGCTTTGCTATCCAACTTGGACCAGAACCAAAGTGTTGCTCATCTGGGCAGCATCCACAAAGCCAAAGACCTGTTCTGATAACTGTTTTTGCTGTTCCTGAGATGGGAGGTCCCAGCTGCACCAGGAAATCTAAACAGACCTGCAGCTCTGGATCTCTCTGAAGGCACATCTGGATGCATAAACGCAGGTCTGGTAAGGTACCTTCTTGTCAGAAAGCCAGTAACAACTTTGTTTTCATAAATCTCTGCAACATCTAGGAATGAAGCACTGAGAAACCACTGAAGATTTTGTTAGTACTAACAAGCATAGAGAGTTGAAAAAACTATATAGGAATCACTAAATTGTCGCTAAGCCTTCTCAAGGTAATGTTGAAGATTTAGGTGCTTCTGCTTCTTCTAAGGAAAAAGCAACATGGGGGAAATTATTCAGTTTAAAGCCCCAAAGCTGGGCTCAGTTCCTCATAAAAGAAAGAAAATCAGGCCACATCCCAAGCTATTTACAACCTGGTAAACAAAGACCATGTAACGCTGTTATGGAAAAAACGAAGTTACAAAGTGAGAGTAACTGAGCATAGAGGCTGGAAACAACCCACAACATTTGATTTTCTTTGCTGCCATCACTGGTCTTGTCTACCTAAAGGGCTTCCACACTAACGCATTTGCTTATGCACATGGCTGCTCCTCCAGATGGGAACACATTTATGGGACAGTTTGGTACCACACAGCCTGCCTTCACAGCACCTGCCTGCCAACACCAGTGGCACCATCAGCTGAAACACTTCTTAGTCCCTGTTGTCCTTAGGAGCTGCTCCCACAGCTCCTGTACAGTGCCAGCCAACAGCCATGCTACAGATTAGGATCCAGAGGCTAACCTCATATTAGGAGAACTAATTTCCACAGCAATAAATCTAGCAGTGGTGCATTGGCAAGCACCACTGGGTAGGGTACAAGGGTGATCCGGGAATTTCAGCAAAAGCTCTGCAGTGCTCTGAAATCCAAGCAGCATCCAAATCTCTCTGCAGAGCACAGCATCACTCAAAATAAACTTACGAGTATGTAAGAAACTGTTAGACCAAAAACACCATGGAATTTTGCCTCTCCAGACCCGACCCTGGTACACAAGGCTGGGAGGTCACTGCAACTAGAGCCATGCTGATCTCTACTCAAAGCCTAGCATGCACTTAATCTTTTTCAAAGACATTTACTAGGGTAAGCAAATTTGAGGTCTGTACATGCAAAGATGAAGTCTCTTTGCATTGAGGGGATGGTGAAGGCCCCTATAGGTGAAGCACGTTAACTCGAATTCAGGCTGCAGGTAAAGTGGCATGGAAACAAGCTAGCGCGGAGGAAAAAGGGACCAATTGTCCAAGCCTGATGCGCCCTCTAGGGGAAGAAAAGATCTTGACACCTAAAAGCGAGAGAATTTCCCTGCAGCTGTTCCCACTTGAGGACCCTCCTCTTTGCAACAAAGGTGCAGGCTCTGACATAACACCTTCGGGACCACAGATACTGTGCTTTCCTTCACCACCCTTTGCAGACTCTCAAACCAGCCTGTGGGCCCAGTGCTGAAAAACTTACTATCAGCAACTTATTCCTGTTGTATAAGGACCACAGGGAATCACACATACAAGCTTGAGGCTTTATGAAGACTGTAACCTTTGGGCTGTTTGTTTCCACATGTGGCTTCTGCCTTTAGCTTTTCTCCCATAAAAACAGGGGGAAGGGCTTTGAACCTACTTATGTCCTTGCAGCTCGATGGCTGTTCCTTTTCTTCCTCCAATATCCCACATTATAATGGAATGATCAGAACTGCCCGAGAATAAAACTCGCTGTATCGGGTCCCAACAGAGAGCAGTGACACCACCTGAAACAGGAGATGCACACAACAGTCATTTCATTACAGGAAGTGGAAAGCAGGATTGTAGCTATATATATATAAGATACAACAAAAAATATGGAGATGCAGTGATTAAAAGACAGCACTCCATCCAGCAAAGGCCACGCAGCCACTGTGCTTGCCAGCTGAAAACTAACAGCCTGGAAAGCCTATTGAAGCCCCACCCTGCTCTTCCGCAAGCAGAAGGCTACGCTGCCACTCACATGGATGAATCCACTGAGCAGTAAAGCATAGCAGAAGGATGGTCACTGTGTGACTACACAGCTTTTCCCCTCCATCATTCCCAGGACATCACAAGAGAGAAGCAAGTGTGGAATACTATGGGCATCTTTACAGTATCCTAGTGAGAGGACTGAACTACCTTGTGCTGCCTTGTGATTGAGCCGTCAGTGGTCAGAGAGAAGGGATATGAAGAGAAAATGCTGAGAAATGACCATCATTTCTTCTGGTAGATGGCAGGATCACATCCCAGGACTGCTGTTTTTAAAGTGTGATGGGGCACGAGTCCCAGCAGTGAAACAAGCAGTTAGTGCCTCCAAGATGTGCCTACTCCACTTGGGCAAAAATGCCTACCAGTATGGGTCTTTATGGAACGTCCTGTTCCCCCCGGAATTACCACTACTTGTTCTAGTCTCATGCTGCTTTAAGTAGCAGCTACTGATGGTGGTGTTTTTCTGCCATAGAAGTTTTCTGATCAGAAGTCTATCACTCTGGTTTTTACCAATAAAGAATAAGCTTCCCCGAGCTGCAGTGACAGTTTAAGGTCTATTTCCCTTTCATGCTATGCATTGACAGAAGCCACCCTAGGGTTTCACAGCAGAGTCAAACCACCGCAACACGGAGCACAGATGAAGAACAAAATTCAGTCTCCTCCTGAGGCCTTACCTGTGTGTCCCTTAAATGTTGTAACAAGGCTGCAGGACTCTTGCTCTAGTTTGAGTATGGTCACTTGCCCAGAGTGATCACCAACAAACACATGCCGAGTTTCCACGTCAAATCTGATGGATAAATGCTGAGGAAAATATATTGCTTACACAAGCTCTGCATTCCTTTCATGACTTGTTAATTTAACACGAGTATACTGCAACCTCGTGAATAGTGCTCCAGGTCTCAAGGAAGTATTCAGAGTGTACTTTTAGGCACCAAGTTCATAGAGTGAGGAAGAAAACACAATTTCTTTTTTGTTATGAAACACCTTTAAAGTAGCCCTTTGCCATAAACAGAGGAGTCATTCCCACAGGCTCTCTAACTTAGGTGCTAGAGTTGGATGGTGTCCACTCTCTCTTCCCCTTCACAAAATTGTATAAAATAACTATTACTAGTTTTCTGCTTGTATTGGATTTGCATGGCAAGGTTGTTTTTTTGTTTAGTTGGTTGCTGGTTTTGTTTGTGGTTTGTTCCTTTTTTGGAGGGGGGGGGGGCTACAGGGGTGGCTTCTGTGAGAAGCTGTTAGAAACTTCTACCTTGTCCCAGAGGGACCCACCGCTGGCCAAGGCCGAGCCCATCAGCGATGGTGGTAGCACCTCTGGGATAGCGTATTTAGGAAAAGGGGGAAAACCCCCAACAACTTCAGCCAGAGAAGAGCGAGAACGCACGAGAGGCACATCCCCGCAGCCGCCATGGCAGGCAGGAGGGGCAGGGGGCTCCAGGCCCGGAGCAGAGGTTCCCCCCAGCCCGCGGTGAAGCCCACGCTGAGGCAGGCTGTCCCCCTCAGCCCGGGGAGGCCCACGGAGGAGCAGATCCCCACCGGCAGCCCCTGGAGGCCCCACGCCGGAGCAGGTGGGTGCCCGAGGGAGGCTGTGACCCGTGGGCAGCCCACGCTGGAGCAGCTCCTGGCAGGGCCTGTGGCCCCGCGGGGAGAGGAGCCCGGGCTGGGGCAGGTTTGCTGGCGGGGCTGGGGACCCCGGGGGGACCCAGGCTGGAGCCGGCTGTGCCTGAGGGACGGCACCCGTGGGGGGACCCGGCTGGGGCAGGGGAGGGGTGTGAGGAGCCGCCCCTGAGGGGAAGGAGCGGCAGAGACAAAGCATGATGAACTGATGGCAGCCCCCATTCCCCATCCCTCTGTGCTGCTGCAGGGGAGGAGGCAGAGAAAATTGGGAGTAAAGTTAAGCTGGGGAAGAAGAGAGGGGTGGGGGGAAGGTGTTTTTTTAAAATTTGGTTTTATTTTTCATTATCCTACTCAGATTTGTTTACAAATACAAAAAGGTTTTTATGTCGTATTTGGGGAAGTGTCAGCTACATCAGGTGCATCACACATCATATTCTAAACTGAATAAAATCTTGACCCATTCAACCACATGCTGGAACCACCTGACTGGACAGGTTCTGGAGCTCTTCAATTTAATTCCAGATTCAGAGTCCATAGTGGATATTTAAGGAGCAATTGCGTGGCACTGATTTTATGCATACAGGACTCGGGGGGGGGGGGGGGGGGGGGGTGGAGGGGGCGGAAATAAAAATCCATGTTCCTGGTTCTGCCAAGTTTTTTTTCAATATTTGTCAATGGTTCTCCTTCCCCCTGCCCTCCACCAGCATGATCTGATGACCCAGATTAAAGCATCCTCCAAAAGTCTGAATTACTCAAAACAGTCCATTCTCTAGAGAGATTTAGGAAATACAGGACAAATTCCTGATCACACTTTCAAAACTATTTATTATTTAATTAAAAATTAAGTTCAGTCTCTATGCCATTTAGATTGGCTGAATGACCAGATGATATAAAGCAAGTCCATATTCAGACAGTCATTTTAAGTCATCTTACTTCCCATGAACTAGAAAAACACACATCATCTATACCACATACCTTACGGGGCACTAAAAAGTCTGTTTATGCTAATCCCTGGTTTCAAACTAAGAGCTCATATTTTTACACTTCCCTTTTCATTTGCAATAAAGCTGAATTAATTTTTATTTTATTGTCAGGCAGCTGGGGCAGCTCTGGGTGAATAAGCCACTTGAGTGCCATTTTTTGAATCATTTACTCTTTAGTTAACCCAAATTCCCAATACGTAGTGGGCAGTTTCAGACTGAAGGACATGTGCTCATTATTTTATATTAAAGCTTTTTAATTTTTACCATGCATGCACACAAGCACACTGACCTGATCACTGACCTACTTTGCTACCATCAATTCTTAGAAGAAAGCATGTGCTGTGTGCTTAAATGAAGGCCCTGTCCATATTTATTACAATAGCAGGCCACAATAGATTGCAGATCGGCCATTGTTTTGCTGGAAATGCTTAGACCTAAATATGTCACCATGCATTAAGGAGCCAGAGCAAGGAGAACAGACATTTTTTTAGATTGGCTTTAAATAATTTTCTCTCACAAAGCACTGAACCTATATGGGGCACAAAATTTGGAGGACAACTAGAAAAAGAAACTAAAAGGGCTATTTGAGTGCCAGAGATAAGAAATAAAACAGAGAGCTCAGCAAAGGATACTGCAGGCCACAGGCACCTGCGCTGGTGCGGTACCCTCCCAGCCGCTGGCCGCTCTCCGAACAGTGCCACGTGAAGTGTTTGTCTTGTCCGGTGCTTAACACCCACTCCATCTCCAGGACAAACAGAATCATCATGACTCTGCTTTGATGAGCTGAAAATTAAGCAGACATATAATCACATTGTAGAGAAGGACACGGGGGCAGAAGACTACTGCAAGTACCAACTGCACCCAACTCCTCCACTCCCTATTCACCTGCTCCCCTGTCCTTACAGAAGAGGCTGGTGTTTAACAATCCTATCGACACAAGCTACCAAGCAAGCTCGTAAGGTCCCCGTTCAGCATTTGTGCAAGAAAGGGTAGAAATAAAACTTGATTCCTTCTGTGCCTATTGCAGTCATTTATGTTCTACAGTAGCACAAGTCTTCCTTCCATCCCTGTATCATCACCAACAAAGCTGCCATTGTGGAAAGGACTCTGGGCTCTACTTCAACCCCTTCTGAGCTGGTTTTATGACAGCAGTACAGACGCCTACGCTGCCACTCCTCCCGCTGTGAGGCCTGGTGGATCTGGGCTGTGGATGGTGGCATGCCAGCAGAACGATGAGTTACAGCACAGGCACAATGCTGCACCAAAGGGAAATTTTAGCATTGCATGCAAACCAGCTAAAAAGAAAACTGGAATAAACCAAAATAAACTAAAAATAAACCTGAAAAATATCACAGCTGGGCAAGATGAATAAAACAGCGGAAGGAATAAATTTCTACTGCTACCTAAAAGCCATCAAAAGCTTTTCATTAAAACAAGGGAACCCAGGCTTGTACAGATGTTTTTTGTATGAATGACCGGTGGGTTTGGTTGTAATCAAGCCAATTTTTTAATAAAACAAGTGGCTGGAAAGCCACGCAGAATTATTCCCAGCCGTAACTTAGTAGCAAATGCCATACTCCTCAATCTACAGGCCTACTGGTTTATTACTGTTGTGAGACATGGCAACATGTGTTGCACAAAGCAGGCTGCTTGTATTTGTTTGTGTAAAAGCTGACACACTGGAAAGATTAAACATCTTTGGAAGCTTAAAAATCAGCCCGAGATCTCTGTTTGAAATGCAGAGATTCCTCAGAACAGCATGGGAAGATTGCTGCCTGCCCTGTACAAGCACACAGCCCAGATGAGAGCTGTATTCAAACCCTATATGGGGGAGCTAGTTGTAGCAAAGAATAGGAGGCTTGCACGAGCTGACATCTGCCCCTGACCCACACTGCTTTTTAGACCCAGATTCCTCAAGGAGAAAAGTCAACAGGTGCTTTGACACAAGTTGCCGTAACTGTGACACACAGCTAGACCATTTTATAGTGTCAGATGTGAACTGCGTCCAGTTGCTTTCACCCTTGCCCATAGAAAAGCTCAGATTTTGGTGCTTTTTTCCACACACTTTTTAACTCCACATTTGTAATCAAGGCAGAAGGATGGGGACCACCCAGGAGTCACTTGAGCTCTTTTAATCAGATCCTCTCTCTCCTTCACCCTTTGGATTTCTCCAGGAAGAAATTCAGTGACCCGGTGGGTGACTAATGCTTGTCTTTACCTACCACTTGGTCTCATCAGGAGCACCTGCACTAGCTGGAGGAGTGGTGCACTGCAGAAAGGGCCACAACAGGACACCTGCTGCTACAAGCACCTGATGGGCTCATATACATGTCCCAGGGGCTTGTGTGCACCAGCAGCGCTGTAGAGAGACCCATGCACTTCCACAGGATGTGCAAAGCTGGCTGAGATCAGGCTGTTCAAGGGGCCTGCCCTGGAACATTTTCTTAGCATGTGGCAACTACTACTGCTAGTGCCAGCTTCCTGTGTTTTGAACTGGCTCTGGGGATAACCGGCACCACCCGACCCTCCTAAATCTCCCAAAAGGCAGGGCTTGTACCTTTTGCCAGAAGTACTGCCTGTGGATGGTGAAGCAGCTCTCTCTGGCAGGTAAGGAGTAGGCTTTGAAGAAATATGTACGTGCCAAGAGGTGGAAGGGGTGTACGTGATAGCTTTGCTTATCCTCCCTCCCCAAAAAGAACTTTCAATTCAGCACTCTGCTGTCCACCTGCAAGTGCTGCGCATATTAGCTGGTGCCCCCACACACATGCTGATGGCAGAAATATCTGAACCAAGTGAAAGGGCACAGTGGAGGTCATCTAAGTAAGGGAAGAAAGAGAAGACAAATGTAAATAAAAAGTCCTTGTCATTTAGAGGGAATTTGACCCATGTAAGGATTAAAGAAGCAAAATGTCAGAAGACTGGAAGTTGATAGGGGAACAAGGAAGAGGTCTGGGCCCTAGGATTGACACAGGTTCAGGGCTGTGAAACAGCAAACAAAAACCCAGCTCCTTCATCCATGGAAGGTTTGATCACCATTTGTGTGCAAAAAAACTACTGGAACAAGTGCTTCCAAAGCTGCTCACTGCAACAGCAGTGACATGGAGAAGGGAGGATGAAGGGTGAATGTGGTCACAGTACAGAAAAAGCCACAACAAGCAAAGCTGTGCCAGCCACCATGAGAAGAAAGCCCATGTGCAGGGGAAGATTATGCTGTACAGAGGGTAGAGAAGCAGCAGACAGGAGAAGTGAGCAGGTCCACCTGCAGCTGGATGGTGGGAGGGAGCAGGGGGGCTGCACTCCTGCTATGAGAAAGCAGCAGCAAGCACTGTGCAAAGAGCAAGCTGGAGAGAGAATAGAAGGGCTGTGCCTAGAGAAAAGAAGCTGCAGCCAGGAGGTGCATGCTGAGATGTCAGCAGCCAGAGCGCAGGGGAAAGGAGGCTAGGTCTGGAAAGCACAGCCAGTGCGTGGCTATGCACAGTGCAGGGCAAGAAGCTGTGATGGGTGAAAGGGAGGGTTACAACAGTGAAAAGCAGCAGCAAACACTAAGAGAGGTAGAAGCTAGCAGTAAGAAAGAAAAACTTAGCATGTGCAAGAAAAGCACAAGAGAAGAGGCTGTGCATAAGGGAAAGCAGAAGTAAGGGTACTGTGTGAGCTGACCTGAAAGCAAGGAGGCAGGGGGACACCCTCAAAATGGGCAACCTGCAGAAAGCATAGGGCAGAAGCCGGTCTACAAATCCTGCTTGGTAGAAAAAGCACATGTTAAATAGTTGTTTGTTTTTTTTTTTTTAAATAAAATTAAAAAAGCAGGAAGTGTTACATCATCCAGAGGGGGCATGGACTGGAAATGTGGCCCCTGGCAAGAAGGTGCAGTTGCAAGGAGCTGGGTGGAAAAGGCTGCACACAGTGGGAAGCGGCAACAGCCATACGGCAGGACCAGCTTATGAGCTGCTTGAGGTGGCTGGCAGGGGCTAGAAGCGGCAGGACCAGCTTGTGAGCAGCTTGAGGTGGCTGGCAGGGGCTAGAAGCTGAGGCTGCTGAGGGAAGGGGAGGGTTTCTTCAGCACCTGTAGTCTTGCAGGAATGTGAGAGGAGCTGCCCGGGGAAAGAAGTTGCTGTGAGCGGAGGTTGACCGTGCCTGCAGCTGGTGCTATAGCTGAAGAAGAGGGGATGATGACAGTTATGCAAGACTGACACAGAATGAAGTTTAATCTCCCAGAGCGTCCCAAACAGCACCGTTCAAATGCTTGCACTACCCCTCCTCACGCAAGGGAGGCCAATGCCCCATGACCCACTGACTCCTCACTAACACTGTGTCACATCCCCAATCTTGATGTTTTGGCCCCTTTCAAGAAACAGGAGATTTCAGAACTCCAGACACAGTGTCGCAGCAAAACCTGCACGGAGCATGTCCAGCCACATGTGCTGGTGGTACTGGGCCACCGTACAACACCGGATCTGGCCGCAGACTCCTGCCAAGACCATGTGCATAGGCTGTACTTTGCTGTCACTCTCTGTTACTAGCAGATTTCACAGACATATTCATGGCTTTTCAAGACACAATTAATGTTCTTTAATAGCTACAGCAGCTTCAGCTACTTATTATAATACCTTGTGGGAGATTATCGATAGCCCACCAGTCACTGGGCAAGATGCTACTTTTAACAGCACT
Source organism: Falco rusticolus (assembly GCF_015220075.1). Classification (NCBI taxonomy): domain Eukaryota; kingdom Metazoa; phylum Chordata; class Aves; order Falconiformes; family Falconidae; genus Falco; species Falco rusticolus. The sequence continues at coordinate 29,299,170 of NC_051188.1, forward strand.
CTTGAACATTTGCAAAGCTAGCACACACAAAACCAGCCAGCACAGCTAAGCTAAAGCCCCCTTGTAGGCTAAATAAAATTATTTACTCCCCTAAAATATTTTTTAAAAGAGGCCTTACTTGAAAACTTTAAACAAAACCAACAGGTTTTAGAAGTGAGGTTTTTAACAAATGAACCACTAGAAGGCCAGCATACCCAACAAAACTACGTGTTCCTTTTAAATTATGTTTTTCCCTGCCCCAGCGCTTTGCCAGGACGCTTATGCCAATCCCTATACCTCAATACAGCTATATGAGAAAGGCGATGGGATTGTCCACAGTAGTCCTCCTGGACCAGGTGAAGAAGGTTCATACATTTGATCATGACATGCCTACCCAAAGGACTATGTGGCCCTCCAAGCATATTCTCCAAGGGAGTTCGGTGGACATGGGGCTCTCTCCTCCTTGCCCTGTCCCAGCAGCACTGCTGGACTCTGGCCCCAGTAAGCCCAGATCCAGTGTCCTGGATGGAGGCAACTGTAGCAAGAGTAGCATGGAAGTGCCTACCACTGCGTGATCCGATGGAACCACGGGAACTCATGACTGACAACAGCTCCCAGAGATCTGACTTTCACAGCATTTCCCCAGCACCCCAGACCTCCAGTACAGGTCCAGCTGTGCTGTGCTCCCCCACCAACATGTGGTATGAAGAGCAGAGAATCAGAGAGCATGTCTCTATGGATGGGATGGGCTGACAGGAGGCACTGTGCTGCAGAGCAGCAGGCAGCCTCAGGTTATCAGTGTACTGCAAACAGTGGGGAATCTCTGCTTTGTTTTCCTCCCTTGCACGGTCAAATACCTGCCCGCTCAACTGCCCCTCGGGACTTTGGGTGACACTTTCCAGTGGAGCTGAGGCAACCCAAGATTGTTCCTGGGTTGCTGTAACTTACTCTGTGCCATGTCATTTCTGGTCCAGACAGAGGAGCAGCCCAGAGGGGTTTCTGTAGTCAGCATGTGTAGCACTGCTGGTAAGCTGGGCAGAGCATGTCTTCATGCAGCAGCTCTCCTCCATCCCTGTGTCCTGCCTAGCTGCATTATGGCAGCTGTTGACCACTGTTCCAGGGGGAAAGTTTCCTACTGAATCTTGTCCCTCCTGTTGCAATGAATTGAAACCCATCTTTCCCCCTGTCTGGTTGCCATCTCCATTTGCAGCACTAACAGCAATCTGCTTTCCTAGCCAGCAGCAGGGGGAGAAAAAAAAAGATAAAACAGCATCTCCAACAACATCGGAGGGCATATTGTTCCAAAACCAAACTTTTGCCCCCATGACTGGCAATGTGCAGAACACCAGCCCTAATGCTTCTTTAACCCTTGCACAGAGGGGATTACTATAGAGACACCCACACCTACATGATTTTTTTTCCGCTCCCCAAACTAGGTCACTTGCACACTGCCACTATTTTTTTAAGCTAGGGGAATAGAGTTTTTATCAGCTTAAACAAGGAAAAGACCAAACATCAAACCCCAGAAGCAAGAGAGGAAAATGTGAGGGACACAGCAGCAGTGAGTGTCGCTCACACTGGCTTAAGTGTCTGAAAGCAGACACCGTCTGCTACCAGCGAACACTGTGGTTTGGACTAGAACTGAAATTATGCCTATTCTGGGCACAAGTATTGCTTCTCTTGCCCTAAAATAAGTCCACAGCTTTCAGATAAAATCTTCCAACACATCTAAGAATCCTGGCACAAAGTGATCCAAACTGATCAAAAACCTTCCCACACTGAGACAGGCAGTCTAGGAAGGTGACTCCAGCTGGGACTCTGGTCAGTTCTACCACCTCTCTACTGGTGTTAATGGATTCTTATTAGAGTCTTCTGTTGTCCAATGTTTGGGGGATGCCACCTGGACTCCTGGGATTCATGCACAAGACAACCTGTGGAGGTTCTCCATGGCATCTTCCTATCCAAGGGCCCCCTCCAAAGCTCTGCAGTAGCAGCACATCTGGTAGGCTGCAGCAGACTGCCATGAAAACAGCCTTTATTTTCATTCATTTTTTCTAATTTTATGAGGGGTGCTCCCCAAGCCTTGGGTGGGCTGCCACAGTCAACTTCCTATTCTGCCATACTGCCAAGATGTATGTTCCCTCCTTCCAAAATTTTCAGCCTTTTCCCAGAAGAGCTCAGCAAGAAAGATGGTCTCATGCACACATTGTTCTGCATACAAAGAAGAAAAGACTTCAGCTCACCCTTCCTGGGCTGCAAGTAGCCTGCAAGACTGAATCCAAGCATGCAAATGGATGAGCTAATAAGAGAGAGGGGCTACAGAACAGTCAGTAGGACTTAACCAGTGCAACAACCCTTAAAAATGAAACCGAGGTGCGTCAAACTTTAGGGATTGTGGAGCAATCACAAATTCGGATAACAAAGACTGGTACAGTCAGACTGCAGAACTCTTATTTAAGATTCACATACACATTTTATCATCATTGGATATTTTTCTCCAGTTTTTACAGCTAAGAAAAAATGCAGGCATTCTAGCTTGATTTTACAACACACCAGGCATTCATGAAACAGCCGAAGTAAAACGCTCAAAAGCTGATGCATGTTAGCTGTGCTCTGCAAAAATCAAGATTCTTGTCATACCTTAACATTTAAATGTTACAAAGTGATCCCCAGAGCCTCCATTTAGAGATTTAAATTATCCTCTCAACATTTCAAGGTATAAAATTCAAAATATATGAGTGAATACATATTTTAAAATGTACGTGGGAAATCTCAAGCCAACATATCAGAGGCTTCTATACAGAAACATAATGCTTCGCATATATTATACCATATAACATCATACTACGTCTTAGAGATATAAGAATAAATTATCTTAGAGATAAGAAATTATCTTATCTTAGAGCTAGAAGAATAAATATTTGCATGTATTTGTTACTTTTGTAAGAATACCTGTCCCAAGCAGTGTGTCCTTTAGAGGTTTGAGAAGTATAAATAGCTAGGTTTCTTAAAATATTACATTAGTCAATACCAGAATGTATTAGAAGAGATATGGATTAGCATTTCTTGACCTTTTTACCATGACAGGTATCCACTGATAATCTTGAGATTACTGAAGCTGACAGTTATCAAAATATAACCAGACTAACCCCAAAAGCTACAGTCCTAAATGTTTCACCCTCAAAGATGGGTTAATTTCCTAAGTTGTTTTGTTAAATACCCTGGATGACTAAAGATTAATACTTATTTTCCCCAAAAACAGTCTGGATTTTGGACAGTTTGCTCAAGAACTATATTCCAAAGGAGCATTTAAAAGGAAAACAGAACATGAACCAGCTTTTTAAAAGTCTTGTAATCTCAGAACAAAGCACATTATTGATCTATTGATAAAACCAGCATTTACATTAGTTAAAAAAAAAAAAAAAAAGTCAATCACTGTAAAGGAGACTTCTCTCCATTCACACTCCTTAAGAGAACATTAACAAAAATTAATGACAACACAAACCAATTAAAATTGATCATGGTTCTTACCCTGGTAACTTTTCACTAATGTCATCTTGTTGTAATCTTCTGATAAAATGAATTCCTGAGGGTAAGGAAAGAAAAAACAAAAGAAACAGTGCTTAGAAGTAGAAAGTGTTTTGGAGTGTTTTCATTTTAATTCATTACCAAGGTAAACTCTCCCTTCTTCTTCGCAACCACAGTCCCGTCTAATTTTTGCTAATTTTGAGTACCTTCATCTAAAAAACTAAAGTATTTCATTTTTTAAAGCTTCCTAAGAAAAAACATCACTAGTGCTTCTGAACAGAATGGTGGAGATAAAAGAGGAACTATTAAAAAAAGAGGTCAAAAAAGCTGACAGAAATGACTGGCTATGAGCTGAGGTACCAGAAAATGAGAGACCTCAGGTCTGGCTCATAGCAAACACCTATTGCTTGGGACTGACTGCGCAGACACCTGCATGTGTACACAGCTATGTGTGCAGAAGCATGCACGTGTGTATACACATGTAGCCATGCATGTTTATACACCACACCCCAACCTGAACACTCAGAAAACTCAATAAAAAGGAGCCCCTTGAAGTTGCTTAGTCCAAACTAGGTACCAATAACCCATGATGGGAACACATTTCAGGTTTCTGTTGAGAAGTCTCTCAGTGCTTCAGACAAACAGGAGCTCTGACTTTTTCCCCACTTGATTTTATTCCACTATTGGTTAATACTTAATTTGGTGTCTCAGAAGCAGACGTTCTTCCTTTGCTACTGCTTCGTTGTGGCTAACAAGCAGTTGTGCGTGGGATGGAGAGTGGCTTAGCATAGGCTGTGGCTGCCTGGGGAGAGATGTGTGGTGTGACCAACCTGGCTTGCTTCTGCAAGGGAAGAGCACAGTTATGGGGGGGCCTGGTGCTGCACTCCTGCTGCTTTGGTGCTACTGTTCAACCACCGATATGGCTTTTGCATGAGGAAATGATGAAAAGAGCAGCTAAAAGTCTGCACCGGAGCCTCAGCTCTTGGAAAAAAATCCCTGTCATTAAATTGACAGCACCTGGATGTCCCTGCCACTCATTTTGAAAAGAAGAATAGCTCAAAGCTGGGGAAACAGAATGGCCGCAACAAAACTCCTCCAACATCTCTCTCGAGGATACACTCAGGCAAAGGGTAGGCTCTGTGGCACCACCGCATGAATTAGCTTTCAAACTGCTGTCAGGTTTCTACATGTGTACACCACATACTTAGAGCAACACAAAGGAAAACTGAGGAGTGTAAAAACACATCACATTAATAATTTATAGCAAAATACACAGAAATTCCCTGAGCTAGTATACCTAGGGGATAGAAGTAGTAAAACTTAACTCATTTGATCGGAAATAGAGTGAAAAAAAATAAAAGAAACACTACAAACACAAGGTAAGTAAAATTGTAAAGCACAGAGTTGCAAAATGTTCATGTATAAACACTGCCAAACACATTGGGCAACAGTAGAGAAGACTGGACTTGAGCACCCTTACAGCCTACATTTAAGGCAAACCAAATGTTTAATGCAAGAGCATGAGAAGACATTCTAATCAGTGAAAAGCCAGTATTTACCCCCAGTTTCCAACCTGGAATTTTAAAAAAAGTCACTCTGCATTTTCTGTGTCATCACTGTGGGTAATCTGCATGGCTTTCCAGCACCAGGATTACCCTAACACATCATTGCTACTGCTTGGCACCAAAATGGGGAGGCTACAAGACCCATCTGTGGAACATCCAGAGATCTCAGCTTCCAAGAAAACAACTGTGAGTGATTTGACACAGCTATATATTTTGCTGTTTCTAGGTTTCTGTTCATAACTTAGTTATAACTAAGTTTTCTTGAATTGCTCATCTTCCTTTCCTTAATCTGCTCTACCTCCCATTAGCTTTCCCCAGCAGCTAAGGACTACAGCAGGGAGTGTTATTTAAACAGCAGTAACAAATCAATTAAGTCAGCTGGATTTCTATGCTAGGGTCACCTTAATTCTACAAACCACAGAACATTAAAAAGCTGCTATACCTCCCTAGCTACTTACAGGGAAGTGGTTTTCATTACCCACTGCCTGAAGAATACTAAACCACCACATGCAATGCTTTGCTACAAAGCCTACTTGAAGCAAGACCCTTTGCTATGAATGCTAACTTTCTGCTGTTAAAGAGAAAGGGCCTCAATTGCTGTGACACATGGTGGGAGAATATGTCTGCCTTTCCCACCAGTTTGATTGTCCCCAAGTTTGCCTGTGGTGGCACACAGATGCTGGTGACTTCAGGTGGGACGAAGAGCGTGGCTTGTATTCTCATTTTTCTTTGCATTTTATCCTTGATAAATTTGACATGGCCATTCTGTTCCACGATACGAACAGTCCCACAGTTTCAGTGGAAGTCTGAAAAGGCTTTTGAGTCTCTTCGTTATAATACAGTGAATCAAACAGAACTGCAGTTCATAAGGTTTACCCAAGTATTGATTAGCTCTGTATGCTTTAGTACGAACTACAGCTATGCACTATAAATACACCACTCCATCCAAGGAGATAAACAAATACAGGACAAAATAAACACAGCTCCAATTAATGTGAATCCCGGATATAATTTTTTCTTCCCTTACCTCCCCCTCACACCCCCCCCCCCCCCCCAAGTCTTCTTGCTTCTCATTTTCTTCTTTGAAAGCATATAATCTGTGATGCATTTTCTTGTTTCGCATTTTCTGATCTTTCTCTAGGTCTTTTACTCCCTGCTTACCTTTACACTGTCACGTGTTCTTCCATTGCACTCATCTTCTCAAGGCCAAATGTATTAGTTGCGTCAATAGACAGGTATTTTAGCACAGGGCACCTTGCTCAAGAAATTCATGCCCTGCTGCACATACATTGTGTCATCTGCACTACAAAACCACCGACTACATCTCCTTAACATTGTACCAGCAGACACTGTTGTTTGGGTTTTTTTTTGTTTTGGGGTTTTTTTTTTTTTATTCTTCCATACGTAGATGTTTTGCTCCTCTCAAAGCTGCTGGTGCCCAGTTCTCATTAGGCAGCTTTTTGGCTCTTGTTAATGAGCTAGGAAGTCTGAGGTCACCCACCCAGCTCAGTTGGTGCTTATTAACAGAACACAGAAAGATTTCAGAGTCCTGTATGAGCCCTTTTGCATAGGAGTGGCTGGGATCTAACAGAGTGCTAAGATTGGCAAAACCAAAATCCCTCCTTGCAGGGATTAAAACCATTTTTTCTGGCTCTGCTCTTCAGAGGTTCTTTTGGAGCTACTTGCTACCTTTTCTACCATACTGAAAACGTTAAGTGATTAGTCCTGACTGTTTCAGGTAAGCTTATTATTACAACAGTGGCTTGGTACCATGAAAGCCTTCACAAAGCATCTTAAGCATCTGAAAAGACTGTCCAATCTAGTACCCACTATTGTACAAAGACTCAGCTGCACCTTCACAGAGCACATCTCCTTCACTCTGAAACATACACACCCCCCCCCAAACTTCTCTTGAGCCCAAGACCTCTGTAAACCATCCTGGAAATACTATCAGCATCTTGTTTCAAGTTGCTCTTGTTAGGGCAAACAAAACCCATACTCAAGTGTGTGCCATTTCAGAGCCCTTGGCCATGGGGATAGCTGAGGTGGCTCAAGGTCTAAGGAAGACACATGCCTTTCCAGAGCTGCAGGTGGATGCCAAATGATGTATTCCAAAATAGCATGAGAGACCTCTGCTTTGGCAACTGAATCAATTTCTGAGAGTTAATCATCTTTATATACTACCCATTCACAACCTAGTTCCCACCCAGGGAATTTACACTCTGTACTCTGATAGATGATGCCACTTTGACAGCATGCTGCAGGTCTCCTTAAAGACTTGACTTCATCCTGTTAACACAAGTGACCAACAGCACTCTCAGGCCTTCCAGAGGACAAACTCACTTCAGAAATGCAAGAGAATGAAGACTTTTAAATCTACTGTTAGACCCTACATCCATGTCTGTTGCAAAGAAAGCTCTAGAAAATTATTACAGTGTTTTCACTTTATAAAGTAAAAAAAATGAGAGATGACCGACACCATCATGTAATTTTCTTGAAGGAAAAAATAATAAGTTTCCCACAGTGGTAGAGGCATACATCAGCAGGTAGAGCCTGACTCAGACTCAGGTATTCAAAGTATTGTTTATGGTCAAACCTGTAGACACCTGCAATATCAGATGATGTGGAAGATAAATTCCTCTTAATAAGTACCATCCCTGAGGAAGAATTCTGAAGGGATTATTCTGGTGCCCTGTTGTTCTTCTGGCCCTGCCTGAAGCATGTAACAGCTTCTAGACACAAGCACGGTCAGCGAAAAAGGTCAATTTAATTCAGCTTCAGCTACCTAAAAATTAAATTCTTCATTTAAATGACCCCAGAAAAGGGGAGAGAGACATCTGCAATTCTAAAAGAGTTTCTAGGGTAAGTAACATTGGTGTCTCCAAAGGAGATTAATCTCTCCTCTACTGGCTCCAGAACCTAATGATTAACTTTATCTAGGAAGCTAACATCCAGATGGATGAAATTAGGTGAGGAGTCTTGTCTGTGAAAGTCTCCTATCTTTTGCAAGTAATGGATTTTTCCTCTGTTTCTTCTTGTGGTATCTTGAGAGGCCTGCACCCATTAAAGCATGCTTTTCACCACTTCACAGCAAGGAATTTGTGACCATGATAAAGTCTTTTGGCATCCAAAAGGGACCTCAGGCAGTCTTTTAGACATGAAGTAACAGAAATGCCATTTCTTCTCAAAAAAGTTTCAAAGTGGAAAAAAAAAAAATCATAGAAGCTTTTTTTTCCTGCTTTTCAAGCAAAATGCTATACAGTGTTTTGCTTAAGAGAATGGTCTACTGTGCTGCACAAATATTTGTGCAGCCCTCATGTTGACGAGTTACAAAAGGTTGAAAATCTCTTCCTCTCTATAGAAGCAAAAGCTGTCAACCTATTTCACAAGGAAAGGTGGCCATACAAGCTCACCTCATGGTGGTTTTGCAGGAACATCTGTGACAATAGCATTGCTGCCATCCTCAAAATGCACCATACACGATTTCCAAGGTGCCAGGCTTATAACCAAAATCCATAGAGTTTATAAACATTTCATGTAAAAGAAAAGGCAGTTCTACTTTCTTATCCCCATTTACATCTGCAAGCAAAAGCAGTACTCCCTTGTACTGCAAAAAGATTAGTTTGAGATTATGTGGCACTCCCACAAGTATTGTATCACCTTACAGCTCTTGCCAGGATTCTTTTTCTTCTACACAGTCAAAGTGAAGAGGCAGAATGATTTTCAGCATTTTTTTGGCCCTGCACTCAGTCTACGCAAGGGTGCTGGGCATTACCAGAAGTGCTAACATGGAACAGCTGACTAATTCCCAAATATTTCAAGCTACTCAAGTAAATTGCCTGTACTTTCCCTTTGAGGGCCACACAATTAAAAATCAGGGCACTAAGGTCACCTTGCTGCGGTAAGTTCCCTTATTCTGTAGCCAGCGTGCCCTGCTTGTATATTCCTCTGCTAAACTAATCATCATAGCTGTGCCCAGGAAGGAAAATTTATTCTTTCCTCCAGAGGGTAGTTGTAACCCACTTTGAAGTACCAGGGGATTTTCTCTTAATAGCCCAATATTGCTGAGATTTGAATAAGGGGCTACTCTTGCTCTTCTGGTTCCCACCTCCACCACTTCTTGTAGTACATGACAATTATGGCTTCTCTTACAAGCCTTAGTTTTGCCACAGAAGGAAACATTTCATCCAACTTCTGGAAGTTTGTGGAGCATATTTTCTGCACCATCCTCTACCACACAACTGTCTGCAGCTACAGGGACTAAATTAAGCAACAGAGACAAGACCTTCCCCTCTCCCATGTACTTGTATCCAGAAAACTGTGAAAAGCAAAGCCCAGCTTAGCAACAAACAATCCACTTTAGACATGCCAATATCTACCTGTAAGTACCCAAAGTCACATGTCGGTTTACCACCTGCATATCTCATTTACCTTCTTTAACTTCAGAATGGAAAATACTTGACTCCATTCAGGCTCAAGTACCCTCTGACTCTTCAAGGCAAAATTCCCTGAAGACAAAGGACACATCCCTTCCGTCCTGCCAGAGTATTTAAATACCTTATTCACAGTCGCCTTCACATGCCTCAAAGGCCTAGTGAAAACAAAAGTGCCTAGTAGGACTGGCAAATTACAGCTATTTCAGAGAGTGGGAAGGAGGGAATTTCAAAGGTGCAGAGAATTCTCTGGCAGCTGTCCCATCTCCTAGACACAAGAGGAGAAATCCCCTACAGGCACAAAAAATATCTCTGCTACTAGCAATTAATAGCTTTATAGGTTAAAACCTTCACATCTTTGATACAGCTTATGGGCAACAACTAAAAGGGTCACGCACCCTTTGCTATCTTGGCTTTAGTGCAGGCAGCTGCCCTTATGTAAAGCTGCAAACGTGCATTCGGTTATAAAGCATGTAAGGCAGAGACAACAGCAGTAAAAATCCGAAATGATGGCAATATGATCTTAAACTGGAAGAGGAGTCTATTGATGAAGCATAGATGAAAAATAGCTCTCTTGACCCATGACCCTTCCACAAAGTGATATGGCTCTTTACTCATCGTCCCACAAGAAAAATCCAATGAATAAGGTCAAATGCTACCCTCTGTCCCAGATCTAAGACAGACTCTTGTTTTAATACCCTGCTTCCTCTTTCCACACACATATCTCTCAGATATTCATGAATCAAATCTTTCAGCAACAGCACTGCCAGTTAGGAGCAACTCCTCAGATGGAGGTGAGAGGAAAACAAAATCTGAACCCTGAAGTTTGGAAAAGCAGCTAGATATGGAGCAGAAATCCACCTTCTGCCACCCAGAAGATGATTTTTTCCTCTTAGTGACTGCTTTCAGAAAACTTTAGTATGGTACGATTAACAAGGCACTCAAATTTAATAAAACAACAGCTGTTTTTTGGCATTGTTATTTTTAAGAGATACGCAAATTAAGACAGTTTGTTGAGATGCCTAATAAATACTGTAAACCCCATTCCATCCCTTTGTGGCAGTTGGCAGATTATTATGAATTTCATCCCATTGTCTACGCTACAGTTTCAGTTCCACTAGCAGTAAAAAGTCTATCTCCCAAACACTAGAAAAATACCTTCACCACATCACACATATACTTCTCAAAAGGGAAGCATTTCAACTAGAAATCTTTGGATGTACTTACTGAGATTGTACCATTGTCTAGACCTATGGACAGCCTTCTGGTTTCCGGGTTAAAAGACATGCATGAACATGGAGCTGAAAAAAATGAACATGTTGATGAAGTTAACAAAACTGCGATTCTCATTTTCTTGAAGTTCTGGAAAGCCTAAAACTAGTTAACATGCTTTATGATGCTATTCAGCATTTTGTCCCTTCCAATAGCAAGCATTAAAAGAAAGAAGTGCTCTTGCAATTCATTCAACCTTATCCTATTAGGACATGGAACAACGGCTATTTCTTGCTTCAGCTCCTTCATTTTTTCTTACTAGTTATCTGAAAACAGACATGTCATACAAGAAGAGTTGTGATGCTTTGATACAAGAGGCACCTGACATTTCAGTATAGATCTGAGAGATTACTTAGCTGAACAATTTAGCTTTTTCATGTGCCTGAACTTTACTGACAATAAAACACTATATTATGTCAGAGGCATATATGCATACACACCCTACACCCGCAGTAAGAAAGTTAACCTGTAGGAATCAACATATCAGCCAATATTAAGGACTGTAAGTTCCACTGCCCACTACTCCAGTTTCACAGCAGACAACACTGACAGTATCACATACTATGGCCAGAATAAAATATTTTATCAAAAATTAGCAGCTGTTCTATTATATCAATATTACTCTAATAAACACCAGGACATACTCTTAAATTGCACACACTGTCAGTCATACTATGCTCCTTCGAGGATCTGGCAGTGTCCGTATCAAAGGTAAACCCAGAATCTTCTTGCAAGAATTCAAGAGCTATGCTTGGTTTAATTAGGAAATTGTGAAGTTGCATCCAGAAGGCAGGGACTGTTTTTACTGCTCAACACAGCAGCATGCAGCTGGGAGTCCTGCTGTCCCAACAGAAACCTTCAGGAATTATTTTTCAGCAGCAATTGCCAACCACAGCTGGGGACAGGCATTCTTGCTCCTTCAGTAGTCATAAATGGTTTTTAAACCATATTCTTGCAATAAGTATAGAATAAAGTCAGATGTGCTTTTAGATCTGCTTTTTTCCCCCTCTTGATTTTCACTCTCCACTGTGATTACTCACAGTGGTTTTGTTACTAACAAGCTCGGAGTTCTCTCATGTGCAGTACTGTATATCTGGTATATTCTCAATTTGTGTAATGCCTTACCTCAGGTTAAACAGTCCATAGCTCAGCAAATCTTCCTCAATAGTTTAGCTGGCAGCAAGGCTATGTGAAGAAGAGGAAAGTCTATGCTGACTGCTTAACAAAACTTGTTCTACCTTCAGTATGGACTCCCCCTTGAAACACTTCCTAAAGGACAACCAACGGCCAGCAGAAAGCCTACCAGATCCACATCCAGGCAGGCACCTTGACTTACTTCTTTCCTGGAAGGGCTGACTGAATTAAATCAAAGAAAAGGTTTCGGTTCAAGGAGAGTGCCAGAAAGGAAACACATTACTATTAACAGTGACAAAATTGTTCTTTCCCATACCTCTGCCTCAGAAAAGGTAAACTGGAATCATCCCTTCGGGTGGCGGTGTGTTACTATTACATTGAGGCTTCTACTAGGGTTGTAGCAGAATGAGACAGTTGCAGGAAAAACAGACAGAAAAAAGCAATTCTAAGCAGAATAAACACCAAATCCTTTTAAAGGCACTTAATGCCAGAATGGGCATATTCTATGTATCTGCTTTCAAATGCTAGATACTGTGCATGCGTTGAAAGAGCTACGCGTAACTCTGAAGGCAATAAACAGCTTGCAGAGAAAAAAAAGAAGTCTCAGGTATGCTTTTCCCAAATAGCATGTAACACTTCAGACACAAAAGGTGCAAGAAACTGCTTGACATGGGCTGATTATAAAAAGTCACTTCTAAATTCCAGACCTGTGTATACACAGTCATAGCAGTGTAAAGACACTGATTTTGCCGTAATCATTTTCCTAATGGAATTCTTCAGTAGCATGTGCTTTTGGAAAAACCATTATGTCAGCACTAAAATTACATCCACACTAGCTACGCTAATGTAGTTAAAGTGATGCCAGTTGTAACAAGACTGTAGCAGCTTACGTTGTAGTGAAAATAAGATGACATTCAGATATTTAAGCACTTCAGCTCATTAAGAAGAGGGGAAGAAAAACGAAACAAAAACAAAACCCCCAACTCCTAAGCTTCTGAGATGTTTAAGATCCTTTTAAAATAATAGCCAGGAAAAATAACAGCACTCTGAGTGCCCTCTGCTCCAGTACCTAGCTATGATTTGGATTTCAAAATTGGGAAAAAGATTGATCTGAGCTACTACAGTGGACAGGCAGGATATTTCTGATACAGAAGTCTGGCTGTAGTCTTCATCTTAAATACAGGGCAAATACACACTGATTTTAGCCTTCGGAAAATGAATTATGAAGGAAAAGCCCAATTACATACTTCATGCTCTTAACAGTGGGTCACCTCTATTTAGAGGCCGACAGAAGTAGAAAAGAAATACAAACTTTTTATTTGCAGTTTCAGGGACCCCCCTTTGAAGTTCCTAAAAGTGGCATAGTTTAAGACCGAAGGAGCATGTTTTGCTTTGCAGTTTTTTTAGCCTCCTGTTCAAAGCAAAGTGTTAGCTATGAAAACCATCATAAGACAGACAACGTATTATCTGCCTCGGAGACTGGATACTCCACTGTTCCTCACTACAATAAATCCTTTACTCCCACATCTGCAAGGGGGTTTTGTTTGCTTGGGTTTGGGTCTTTCTGGGTGGCTTTTTTTTTGTTGTTGTTGGCAAAGCTTACTTCTTTGGCTACAATTCCTTACCTTTTCATAAATTTGAGTCTACTAAGTTGTTTTTTTTTTCTCCTGTACAGACATTGCCCAAAAGTCACACATCTAACCATGGTTACTCATCTATAATCTGTGTTACATATGTGTAACCAAGGGTACACATCTAACCATGAGGAGGGTTAACATGCTTGTCAGAGGTCATTGTTAACACAGTTGAGACAATGCTGGTGTGAAGGAGACACATTAGCCAGGCTTCCAGCTTACCTAATTTGCCTTACTGATGATATAGCAATGTGTATAACACCCACAGCTCTTTCTTTCTTATGGGCTAGAGGAAATGGTAAAAAATGTGGCCACCATGTTGTCCAGAATTTTCCAACCACAGAAACACCATAGGCAGGCACAAAACTTTGTAACTGGGGAAAATTCACCTCTAAACAGCAACAAGTGTCTCTATGTGGAAGAGATCTACAATCTTTATCTTTTTTCCAGGTATTTAATAGGTTTTGTGCTCAGAACGCACCGATGGCCCCACTTAGGTGCGAAGCTTGACCAAAGCACATAGCTGACTCAGCCCAACTCCTCAACCTCCTCATCTCCCAGAGTACCCAGGATGCAAACTCAGTTATTATGGCTACCTGATATCAAATCATAAAACAGTGTAGGTCACGCACCACTGTAACCAAAGTCAGGTAATGCTAATGGGGTATCTGTAGGTGGGACTGCCACTCACAGCTTGCTAAGAAGCACAAAGAAGGCACCACTGTGCCTACTACATTTTTACACAGAGAACCTCTGGGCAGTCCTTGTTCTCTAAACAACAAAAACCAATACGAATCTGAAGCAGAGTACCATCAAAAGGTGATCCACACAGAAACAGACAAAACAGTCATTTCCAGTCAGGTACAGACTCGTGCAGAGGCTGACTCTGAGCCTTTCCTGTGATTTCCAAGCTTAAAACCACGGCTGATAACAAGATAACTGGCATTGCTCCAGTCATTATACCTGATCGTCCTTGAAGCTGGTGAATAACACAGCATAATTTTAATATCTCATGGCTCAAAAGCTTACCAGCCTTCCAAGTGAAGGAGCAGCGTCAGGTGTTCAAATTTATAAAGAAGCTTTAAAATAGTCCCCTTTGAGTGGATCTGGATCTACTCCATGATTTCCAGTGAAGCTGTTAGTACTGGCATTAATGCAGCCTTGTTAAGACCAGAGGAGGACCTAACAAGATTTTAAGATGCAAATCTATGCAAAAACACCATATGAAAAAGAAACGCATCAATACCAAACTGCTAAAATAGCTATTTCATAACAGTTTAACTGGGGAAAGCAAACCTTTTAGGACAAGCCAAGGGAACTCAGACTACTGCTAGTGATCATGACAGAGCTCCACAGACTGCCACATCATCGGCTAGTTTCCAATAACTTTCTGTGCAAAATCTTTAGCAGAAAGTACCTTTGAGGCTTGACATATTCTTATGAGCTAGTCCACCACCAAACAAAGAAGAGAGATCCTCCTCTCTACCAAATGAACGCTTTCTTAAAGCGGGCAAACACCACGGCCATTCTAGGGTCCCAAGCTGGTGGTGTTGTGGTACTAAAACTAATATCTATTAAATTTTACATATAATGGAGACAGATGTCCCTTCCAAATCTAGTTATCTTAGCTTAAAATAATTTTTTTCTCCAGGCAGTTATGAATACCTTGATGGGACTTGATAAATGCCCCCCAGTCTGTGGGTTCAAGGTCAGCTTCATAAGTTTTCCAAAGACAAGCTAACCCAGCACATCTGAAACTGATAGGGGAGCATCAGCGTACCCCTGCTGCTGGTGACCTGCACAGTTATACTCCTGCGCTCAACGCAGGAGTTACAACAAACAGCTAGGGCCCGTGATTTCTTCAATTGCCTCTTGAAAAAATGGACATTGATCTGCCGTTTCTTTTAAAGCACAATCACTCTTTTTGGGAGAGGAGACATACAGCAGATCATTCTGGAGGGATCCATCAGGGAGATTTGGTTTTCCACATTTAATTGCACAGGTAAAATGATTCTGCTTTTTCACTGGAGGAGCTGCCTTTCCCGTTTAGTGTCCTTTCTATCATATTAGCTGCCGCAGGATATTAGGTTCTCACCAAATAAAAACATTTACCATTGCACTCTAATGGACGGAGCACATGCAGTAAGAAGGGCAGAGTGATTTATACTGGAGACTTACAAAGCTTTATGGACTCCATTGTTGGCAGAATGCAAGACTACGTTTTGAGCTCCCACATTTCTTAATCTATGTTTGCATTAAATGCTCATCCCTTACTAGCATATCTGCATCCTTTTGCTGCCGTAATCCCTGATGGCTCTCAGAAGCACTAGCATGCAACTTGGTAAAGCTTTGCACAGACCAAGAGGATTGTTCAAGAATATTTAATATGGAATGGTAAGCTTGAAGCTTCATGTTTATGACCATTTGCATCAAAACCAGAAAAAGCCATACAGCAAATGCAGAGCAGATAGCAAACATCTCCTTATACTTACATGGCATTGCATGGTATATGCTGGGCCAGTACTGACCACTGTCTCTCTTCAGCCAGACACGAACTGTTCTACAAAAGACAAAATACAACACACACGTGAGAAAGAATGAAAAAGTACCCATGAATGAAAACAAAGCGGTAACGATGAATGCACAAGACCTTCAAAATTAAATTATTTTGCTGAGAGGGAAAATAGAGATGCAAACTCCTACAGCAACCTTATATATCAACCTCAGATTAACCTCTGTAAGGCGATGAGGGTAGCCCATTCCTTGGTTCCATGCAGTACTCAACACCTTGGCTGAACACATCACAACAGTATTTGGAAACTGCTATGGCTTTTTGTTCTTTGCTTTCCCAAGGACTGGAACATGACTGTTCATTCAACACCTCACATGAGGATTTGGGACACTAAGTAACCCAGGAAAGCACTCCTGTACCAGCCCACCCAGTTCCCCTGCTGTCAGGGCAGGCCTTGGTCTATCTGCTGCGTGTTGTTTTCATTGTTCTGCTTCAGGAAAAGCTCTAAGCAAAGGAATGAAGTTCTGAGATGTTCAGCTTCTGTTTACTAAGATTACGTCAATTTGTGCCAACAATGAGCTGTTCAGCTTCAGGACCTTCCCACTCCTCAGTGCTTTCATAGTGGGCTCAGTGCCCATTGAGCAGCAGGCTGAAGAAGTCAAATTCTTATCCTTCTCTGAAGGGCATGATCAAGGCAACAGACAGCCTTTCAGTCCTCCTCTGCCCATCCGTTTAGAGTTCCTCATCCTCAAATAGAAGGCATGTAGAACCACACAGTGCTCCTCACAACCACATCATACTGGCAGCATCCTGTCACTCAGTCCATGCTCTTCACACACTTGAGACGCTTGGTTGCATGTTTCCTGAGCAGAGGCTCCGGACTGATGTACCATCTGGGTCATTAAATATTTATTATTTCAGTCCTCATTGCCATTCGCTTGTTTTGATCCAATATCTGAAGCCTCTTTCTAACTGAAGCTCCCTCTTTAGTTCTTCGGGCAATTTCATTAAGGCATGCCTAGTAACAGTGTCATCAGTTAAAGCAGCGGGCAACCAGTAATCTCCTGCTTGTTCCTGCATAGCCCACTATCCTCTCACTTACAGCCAATTTGTACCTGCCTTATTGTTCCTCAAATCCTTACCACCCCCAGTTTTAACTAGTAAACTCTCCATATAATAGCATATCTCATGCTTTACTGATTTGCACCAATTGCATTAACCTTCTCTAGAAAATTTAGTTATCCAAAATAGCATTGTATTAGTGTAGCACAACAGATTTTAACCCATCACCCACCTGATTTAGTCTTTTCCACCCATGTTAGTATGCAATAGTAGATACAAGAGGGATCCAAAAAAACTATTGTTAAACATAACCCTTATTTTCCTGTAGCAAATCTATATTTTGTACATGAGAATATTAAGGAAAAAAAAACCAAGCGAGAATGTCTCATTCCAGTTCATGAAACATGTGGAAATATAGCTTGATGAGAAGACTACACGGACATTCCTTCCATTACCTCATTGTCAGGGAAAAGCAGATTTCAGCCAGTAAAAGTTTAGGACAAATTGATAATAAAATGGAATATAAATTGATCTAAGATACTACATACACAAATAGAGTCTGAACAGAGATGCCATGCAATACAATAAAGCAACTCAAATCTGTCCTCAAACTTCAAGCTAAGGGCTGCACCGCTATGTGTTCCTGAATTGCATATATCTAAAATCAGGTTTCTACTCATCCTGCCCTTCATCCGAACTCATTTTTCAACAAATAGTTTGGAGACCTGCATATCTGGGCACTACACAACCTGCATTTTAGCAATGTCTCATGTGTATAATTTGACACAGCAAGTTGCTCTGAGAACTAACATTTCACTAGGTCAACAAGTCCCACAGTTAGAAAGCTCCCACAAATTATTCAAGTGACAAAATTCAGTATTAATTACCTCCTAAGTCTAATGGCCTTTCTGCAACATCAGCAGCTCTTTCGCAGATCTGAAGCAAAATCACTGATAATTTATAAGGGATAATTCATCAGCTGGTAATAACACTACTGTATTTTTCATAGCAAGAAGGCAAAACCTTTCTGTCATTTCTCATTACAGCCAACCATAACTATTGTCAGAGCAGCACTCTGTGTGTGGACCACATCACAAGTCTGGGAAGATGTCCACAGCCACGGGGCTGTACGCCAGGTTTGGAACAGGGTCCAAAGGTTTTGGGTCCACCTTTGCTGAGAAGGTTGCCACTGTAATTCTGGAAGCAGATCAGCCACTCTGTTTCCCAAACAGGCAACTGTTTATCCTTAACAAGTGAAGTTATCATGGGAATGAATGAATGTGCACAAAAAAATAATGGGATTAATCACAGGGAGCTGAAATAATATGTAACAACTCTGAGGAGATACACCAATATCCTGTGAGAGACTCTTCTTTCTTGACCACCCCAATCTATACATTCAGCGTTACTGGTTTCAAAACTCCCAGGCTTCAACAAGATTGTCTCTTTTCTCCACTTTAAGGCTCTGCTAAATAATACCTCCAGCACAACATCTTACAGATAGTTCAGCTTGTTAAAAAAAGGACTATATACAAAAAAAGATCTTTCTAAAGCTGGAAGAAATAATAATCAATTTATTTGCAAAAATGGCAATAATTTGGATGCCTTGGGTTGTTTCTGTTGCTGTTTTTTTTAACTGTAACCACTGTGAGCTTACTAATGAATTTGATAATTAAGTCAATGTTAAGACTGTTAGATGAATGATATTGAAGCAAAAAATATTTTCTGCTGAAGCTTATAAAAAAAACCCAACCAAACAACCAACCACACACACAAAACCAAAATCCACCAAAAAACTGGTAGAAGTTCCTAGTTAAGAATGAAACTACTTCTACTAGCATAGGCCCCTTCTGTACATACATAGTATGCTCATTTCTTTACATAGTCAAATATATTCCCATTCAATGACTAATTCATGCAAAATGAGAAACAAAGCATTCCAAGAATGAAAAGACTATGAAAAGATGTTATCTAACTCTTAAGATGTGCAAAAGGGAACATAACCAGCAAGTCAGTTCATGTAACTCATTACAAAAACACTTATCTCCCCAGTAAATCATTTTAAATAAAGCAAAACAAAAGATCTTGTAGACAATTTATTTTAAAATTAAGGACAATTATTATGCATATCTTTAAAAGAAGCATTTAAAAGTTTTGTTAAGCATTATAATGGAATTCCAGTATCTATGTATAAGCTGATGTAAAAGAGTAAAAATTCTTCCTTGTATCAGAAAATGATGCCTTGTGATTTTCTTTTTTTTAAGATCACTGGATTAGATAAGGCATTTTATTGAAAGAAGAAAAACTGACCTCAGTTCATTACACTTTTCTGGTTAACTTTTTCTCAAAGTAGATTCGGGCTAAACAACAAACTGCACCAACTGAACCTGGGAGAAGCCAAACGTTCTTGGAAAAGTGTCTTTTTTTCCAGCTGCAGTTCTGCACATTCTTGTATACTTCTTAACACAATACTACCCACTAGACGTGAAACCCAGAGCTTCTGAAGCTTTTAAAGAATGCAAAGAAAAAAAACCAAGCATGAATGAAAATAAGCTTTTTAAGGATATATAGCACAATGAGTATTTGCTGGTTGCATGGTTACTGGACTTAAACACAGCACCCACCCAGGGCAGGATCCATTCTTCAACTGCTCTAGAGTGATTCAGTTGGCATCACCATGGAAATGAGTTGTCCCTTCATTTCGTTACCAGTGAATCGCCTTGGAAAGATTTTTAGAATCTGTCAAATCAATGGATACTCTTCTAGTCTTTTCATAACAGAGATGATTTATTTTTAAATGAGACAGGCTATAGAGAAATAGTTCTGCCATACAACAGGCAGGCTGTATCTTCATATATAATAAAATATATTCATATAAACCCCATATTTTAAAATAAAAATTGGTTCTCTCTGTTATGCTCAAGAGTATATGACAGCTCTGGTTGTACCAGCAGGTCTCAAACGTACTGCTGTGCTGTGCATGTATGCAGGATCTGAGCATTACTGCTCACGGAGCTGTAAACGGTAGCACATCCACCCCAGGATGGCAGCTCTGCACTTCATCCTCTATAGAAACGTATTCAATCAGTGGTACATGCCATGGTATTTTCTTTCTGATAAAGCTGTTTTGCTCATACAAATCCTAGCTTATGCATTTAGGTTGCAGTGTGCTCCATGAAAGTCTGCACCATGCTGCGGGGCTGGATGCAAGCTTCTCTACTCAAATCCCTAGTCTGGCCTGAGTAGCCATCTCACTGCAGGAAAACTCAGCATCACTTGGAGTTGTGGAGTTGAGTCTCTGTGACTGACTCATAGGCAGGGGCTCTTGACTTTTCTCCTTGGTGCCTTGCATGAAATTAAGGTAAAAGGTAAATACTGGTGTTGCATACAGGACAGGCATATTAGACATATCTAAGCACTGTCCCAAGATGCTTGCATGTTGCAATACCATGAACTCTGTTGTAGGGAGATCCAACACCATCATTACCCTGAGAAACAAGTTATCCCTATTCCACTCCACTTCTCCAGAATATCCATAAAACCATCAGTTCTGGTTGTACAGTTTGAGTGAAGAAATCAGCTATATCAGTTTCCCATAACAGATCCCTCCTCTCCTGTTTGTGAATGTTTTCCTTCCTCACTCCTGCCTTTAACATTTCTCTTTGCTGAGACGCACTTGTGTAACACACTATCGCCTTCATGCCCCAGGCATACATATCATGCAAGCTGTGTAACAGAGCAGAGGTAACCCTCAACACACACAGTCGACTACAATATTTTGTCAGTATTCTTGAGCTTCAGAAGATTGTTAAATGGAATTTTAACATACTTTTAATTATTTTTTATACCTTGGACCATATATTGTGGGTGTTTTTGAACTCCTGCCTTGCTGAGGGACCATGAGGGGTAAGCACCAAACCCAGTACAAGGTGCGAAGTTTTTTTTTTCCTATTTGTAGTGAGCATCCAATACATAAATTTCCATCTGTCACTTTCTAAAGTCATATAAGGCTCATCCAGACATCAACACCTGCCCTGTGCACATTAATGCTCCTTGCAAAAGGGAGACAGGTTATCAATGCAAATGACATTAGGGGATGTTTTTCTTTTTAACCATTTAACCATGTACTGGCAGCTGTTCTAACCACAGAACTGATTTAACACAGTTACAGAACAGTTTGCAAATCCCAAAAGGAAGAAACTAAACTATTCTGGAAAAGTCTTTAAAATGCTCATCTAGCTATTTAATTGACAGAAGAAAGGAAGAGAGATTAGGATACTACTACATCCAGGGTCAGTGCAACTTGTGAGGTTTCAAGCATACCTAATGGAGAATTAGCACATATTCTCACCATGAATATACTGAAGTCCCCTTTAGTGTTGAAACAAAAAAAATTTAAAACTCCACGACTTCCTAAATACCCAATAATAGACAACTTAGAAGTATTCAAAAGCCATGTATCTCTGGAAACTAAATATCTGCATTGAAAACAGCAAAAGCTTTATTTTCTGTCATTAATAAACATGACAATAGCAGTATTTTAAGTCCAAGTACAGCACTGAGGGTTCCACTGTCTCTAACAGAGAGACATTGTCATTAGAAGTAGGATAAGGAAAACTATTTAACAGCTGCATTAAAGATATTACAGTACTATAAACCCTCCAACTTCTCCAGGGACTTCTGTGGGCAAGAGATGTGAAGAGATTCCAGCTCCCACCAATTAATGACATGAGCTGCTACTGGGATTTTCTGAAAGAATAAAAGATCTTTCATGTTTAGTGTCAGCTCATGAACCACTGCCAGTGTACTGGAATCAGCGACGAGGAGTTTCATTTCTTTGATAAATTTGGAAAGAAAATATATGAAAGCAAAAGTCAAAACCAAAAGTGATTTCTGAGCCAGACTGTGTTTCAGGGAAAACAAAAAGAAATTGAATCGCAGAGTGGCAAAAGCTCAGGCACCAAGAAGACTTCATCTAACAGGTTCTCATCCTATATCCTCCTGAAAAACAAAACAAACCAAAAACCAACCCAACCCAAACCCCCGACACTTCTACACCACCTCCCCCCAAACCCAACCCCAAAGACCCAGGGAAGTGCATGATTGTGTCTCTCAGGCTCACCCACACTAGTCCCCACAAGATTCGTCACAAATTCTGACAAGAGGGTTCTGCATAAACCCTACGATTTTGGGGCACATGCCAGGTTCTACCTCATTTTCACTGGTCTTGATGAACGAATGTACTTTTTAAGCCAAACTATTCAAAGGCTCACTCACTGGAGCCTTTCCAAGACTATGAGACAGTGTACAGCTATATATCGCTGTAGATCTCTTCTAAGTTCTTTTATATTACAAAAGGGCAGGTTCTATTTCTGAAATGAAGCGCAAAAGCTGCTAGTTCAGGAAAGGGGGACAATGCGTGGGGAACAGATTAAGGGGTTTTGAAGAACAGGCTTTTCTTCAGAGCAGTTTTACAGAGATTCTCTCCTAGTATTGGTTACATTTGTAGATGATACAGTATATTCATTGTAACTTCGGTCTGCAACTCAAGCATTGGGCTTCCTATAAAATAAAAGCCTTTTAATCAATAATTGCACTTCATTCTGTGTGCCTCAAGCCCTGTGACAAAGCCATAGAAGCAGTAAGGTCTGACTTCAAGAGGAAGCTGGGCAACCTCCCAACAGCCAACACCTTTGATATTCTACTGCTGTACCCGAAACACTGCTACCATTGCTGTCAGTCCGGCAACCTTCATGCACAAAGCTCAGAAGCACCAGGGAAACATGATCATTGCAAGGGAGATGAACCAAGTAACGGCTGCATGCAGCCCTAGACGTGTACAGCACAGGGAGTGCACCGAAATCTATGTGGAGGCAGCTGGATCTGGCAGCAGTACCTCGGGCACCAACCGTGTAGGGGAAAGGAGTCTGATGAGTCCTTGAACGCTCAAGTGCACTGTCAGTCCCACCCTAGTGGCATTTATATGCACTTGTCAATCCAAGTGATATAAACCACCACTGCTTTGATTTTATACATGTCCGGGCTAGCAGAGAATGCTTTAGGTGAAGTTCACCACTACAGCAATCTCCATGATAATGATCTACACAGCGCTTTTATCAACCCATGACTGACAGAAGTCCAGGACATCTCATTTCTACTTCTGCCACACAACAGTGATGCCAGATGCAGAATTTACAATGCAGGCACGCACCTGATGCTGAACAAGGACCTCAGGAGCAACTCTGCAGTCTGGTGTAAAGAGGAGAGTAGGGGAGAAATGCACAAGGGGCTTCACACATGGACTTTTTTGACCATTAGCTGGTGGCAATGAATCTGCCTTCTGCTATCTTTAATGTTCTTCCTTATGAAATCTAAAGTCTTATTTGCTCTCTTTAATAATCCTCCCCTGTGAATGTCTCTTGCCCCATCCACTCTCAAGGGTCACTACTATAGTCACTTGCCATGGACCCCAGCAAGACCCTGGATCCTACAAAAATTAAAGTATATATATAATATATTTTGATCATGAATAATCTTATATTTTGACCCAACATCTCCGGAGAAAGAGGGAATGAGCTACTGAAGTGCTGTGCAAACCAAGCTCAGAGGTTAATGGTCTCACAGAGCACTTTACTAGTTACTTTCTGCTTAGGAGGAAGGTGGTGGAAAAGTCTTGGAATGAAGCTAGTGCGAAGGTCCATGCGGAAGAAACTGAAGACTTGAAGTACAGTACACTTGCCACCTATCTTCATAAAAAACATTGCACAAAACCGTATGCCAAGCAGGCAGGCAGACTGAAAGGCAGGAATTTTTTCACACAAAGCTTAGACAACAGCCTAACTCAAACCATGCTTTATATTTCCACATTTAACTCATCCCATTGTAAACTAAATGCAAATGCATATTGCATAACAAGGAAAATGTCAAAGTTTAGTAGGTTATATGCAGCTATAGAATTGCATGGGTTTGTCATTGAAAAACTGTTATAACCATCAATAGCACTTAGACCTAAGAGAAAGGGACACCACTTCATTTAACACAGTTTTGGTTTACATAGGAGGCTTTTGGGGTATTTCAGGGGAAGTGACTAGAAAACAAAGATTCACAGGAGACAATCTTGGGAGAAACCGATTTTTATGACTCAAAAAACATTGATAGCAACACGACAGTTTTACTACTCAGCTGTGAAACAGTTTCCACCCATTTTTCAGTCTTCTGGACAATGAGCAATGCAGTTCAGTGATTTTTCCAGTTACCCAAGCACATATGCCTGGAAGCAGTGTACGCTCTGCTGTTGATGCACTGAAACAAAATCAGTTTCTGACCAGTTTCCACTGCAGAAACTTCAGGCAAGTAAAGAAAGATCCAAAAAAACCTGAACGAGAAGTCACAGCCACAGAAAAATATTGTTACCTTGAGGCTACTAGTACAAGGTTCAGAGAGCTGAGTTGCCTCAGGTCTTCAGCAGCTCCACAAAAGCACCATGTGTCATATGAAGTAGTGCAGCGACTACACCATATTCCAACATAAGTGCTGTCAGGAAGCTAATATCTACAAATGGAGGCAAATGCAGAGCTGGAGTTCTCAGTGAGCACCAGCCTACAGCTTTAGAAATTATTAAACAACAAGTGTTATATCACACCAGAATTTTCTTCAAGCAAAGTTTCAAAACTAACTTCCTCATTAAAATCTGTGCATCGATCTTCCTTACAGAGCTTTGGGGTAACAAAAAGATCTTTATCTCTCCCTCTTACCCACAGCCCTTCCCCCATCTGCACCCTACAAAACTACTTCCCTTCCAGAACAGATGCTGTTTCAGTGCTTCTTGTACTGATCGATTCCCATTTGCATTCAGGAAGCATAAACACTCAACCTTTTGAAGGTAATCACATTGGATGATTTAATTATTGCAATCCAATTACTTTCACCTCCTTCCCACATTCAAACGTTTCGGGAATAGAAGTTATTAGAAAGATCCTCATTAGATTAAAGCACAGGCCTGCTATGCAATAAGTGACTCAGTTGAACCACTCTAAAAATACCTAGCAGATACATGATTTGCAAGAAAGCAACCTGCTCCCCTCTAAGTTGTCCGTGTAGCAAAGGCAAAGAACGAGAAAGCAGCAGCTCTCACCAGCCCACTTCCAGCTGCCCAGCAGGAACATCTGTCCAGCAGAACACTTCTTTTTCTTTTTCCCAAGCTGCTATGAGCTATCAATTAAATTAGTGGTCACTGTTAAGTTACACATACTTCACTGCATAAAAATGATTACACAACAGAAAAACAGTAAGCTTATGCTTTTGAATCAATGAAGTGAATGCTGGACATATGCATTTTCAATACACATACCACCAGCATGACATTTCTAAGAAATTATATTGATATATAGGTTAATTTACAGGAAAAGATTGATACTTGATCCCAAGCACTAAATTAAGCCCCTAGCTGGAATTTACAACAAATACAAGTTTTAGTATGCTGGAGTAGAAAGAACTTCCTCACTTTTACTCTTCTTTCTCATTCTGCTCCAAAATGATACCACAGCATCAGTAAGAAAACAGCACAGCACTTGGGCAGAGGAATGAATGCAGAAGGAAAAGGTTTGCAAGCAATAAAGGAATATGGAGGAAGATGAGAGATCCTGTCTCAAACAGTAATACCCTTAGGCCTCTATTTTTCATATAAATGTTTTCCTTGGTTAACTATACAGTGCAGTATCTAGTAAATTATGCCTTTACTGTGGGGGAAGGAACCTACATTTCCACATCCATAGGATGATGCTCTCTCTCAGCATTTTAATTTCTGGATGCAAGTCATCTGCATTATCCATCACAAAAGACTAAATTAAATCATTAACTACTTCACTGCTTCTTGGAGGCGATTTGATGTATTAGAGTATTTATTGCAGATACTTGAGAATCCTACTGTAAGGAAAATAGGGTCCTAGCTGTGAAAAGACAAGAGCACACACAACCTGTAAAAGTGTTATTTTCCCCTGACAGTATATTTTATCACATTCAGTCAGAAAGCACTTAACGTTTAATTCATACTACACAAAGATGTATGGGAAAACTTGTGTTTCTTGGATTTTGAGAAGAGCATCAATCATGTCCTGATGCAAATGAACGCCTTTCCAAGCAAACAGCTGTTATGTCCTAACATCCATACAGTTCCCATAAAGCTGAGACATAACAAATTGCACATTTGTGTCACTATATGAGATTTCACTTTATTAATTGTTTCTCTGTCTGGTTTTATTCTTTGAGAAAAAAAACCACAAAACCAAAAAACCCAAACTCAAGCCAAACCCCAGCCCTCATACCTGTATGGTATAGTTAAGTTCCTTAGCCAATAAATACGACAATCAGCTGGCCACATGCAGCTGCAGATGCTGAAGGCTTACTGGAACACCCACTCTAAGAACAGATAGGCTTTTGTTTTTCAAATACTGATGAACACTGTTTTTCCAGAGATGGCAAACACATCTACTTGGAATATATTAGCATGCTCTGCACCACACCAAGATGCCTCTGGAAATGATCTCCTTGAGGCATCAAGCGCCTTCTGCAGAGAAGTCCCATTTCCAGTTACTCCAGTTTACCAGTGAACTTGAACAGTGATTCACGGGTGATAAAACGTTCCCCTCAGCTTTTCTGCTCATTGTTGTTTTCCTCTCAGGGCAGCCTGACTCAGAGATATTTTCACTGTTCTTGCACAAACCCAACTCCTACCCGTTTTGCTCTGCTAGAGGAGGCAAGGGGCTCTGTTGCTCTGACCCAGAAGGGCAACTTTGGCTGGGGTGTCACAGTACTCTCTCTGGGAAGGAAAGCAGCAAGCCCAGCAGCTTTAGTGCCCGCAAAATGGGATGGAGAAAGCAGGGCAAAGCAATGCAAACCTAACACCATCCTGAAAGGTTTGTTCTTCAGCTGCAAAGGACTGCAGCCCTGAAGGGCCTTGCCAGGGTTTCTCAGATTTCTTCTTATCACACATACTGAGGAGTGCCTAGTGAGGTGCCAGCAAAGCCCAAACCTCTGACTCTGTAATTTAGAGGTGATCTGGCATTTCAAGGGCTTACAAGACAGTTTGTCACCTCTGCATTCCAGTGGGGAATTGCCTAAGGAGATGGAAATCAACACAAGTGAATAGAAACTGTCTTCAAACCTGTATTGCAAGACTGAACATCATATCCTAAACTTTAAATTTTATTATTAAAAAAAATCCACCTCAAACATACAGTGCCTCTTCACATCACCTTGTTACAGCTTTCCCATTCTTCAGCATTCAACTTCATACTGTGCTGATTTTATTTTATCATCTTTAAGGTAGCTAACTGTGAATTTCAATTAACATTGTCTTGCTCCTGTGGTACGAGATTAGAATTTTCTGTTGTCTGTACTTTTCCCACTGATTAGTTGCTATGTATACTCCTAGCATTTCTTCCTTCTTCCTCTTTAAGATAATCAATCTTTCCAATCTCTTGGGAAAGCTGTTCTTGTGCCGTTCTCCTTACCTGACTTTCAATCCCTCTAGTGAGGCAATATCCTGGTTGAACTGGCGTCTTCTGTACTAAACGCAGCAATCCAGACACAGACAAACCTGCTGAATTATAAGAGCATTATCACTCTTCTTCTCCCTGTATGTATCCTAGCAGCATTTGCTTATTTGGCAGCAGTTGTACACGATTTTTATTCACACTGGCATGATTTAGAAACTTACAAACGATGGATGGCAGGAAAATGTATATTTATCAATATTAGAGTCTCTCTGCAATACACTGCTATCCATTTATTATGTTCTGCAGTTGTTCACATCTTTCTAGACCCAATCAGCTTATCTGCTAATTTGAGGTAGACAACTGGCTCAGACTGCACTGGTAGGGGAGGGAACAGAGGATTCAGGCTCAGCTCCTAGGGGCAGTCCCAGAACCATGTCTACCTGGCAAGAGAGGTGGAAAGAAAATGATAGAGACTAATGGGCAGAAGCAGTCACATGCCAGGGAAAAACCTTGACAGTATACATCACGCTTTCTCCTTGTGAAGATAGGACAGGAAAGCTACATCTATTATATAAGTGTAGGAGGACACAAGACAACTCTTTCCTCAGGTATGGAAAAATACAACATTCAAATATGTGAAACCATGCAGTATATTACAATGCAGCTTTGTAAAGACGACTGCTACCCATCCATCAAACAAATAAAGCTTGCAGCAGCTTCAGTTCATTTACCTAGTCATTGCCTTATAGGTAATTTCTACTTCGCAATAAGGGAAAGCTTCCAGTTCATGGCAAAAGCATCAAACATTATTAAAACCTCTCTGCTGGCACCTTGTTACTAGCTTACTTTGGTGCCTTATTTTTCTTTAGAGGCTTACAAGAAGAGTCCTTTGCAATTCCTGTCCAGATGCTGTCTCAGCTTGCATTCTCCCGATCTTTACTGCTGCCATTCATAGGGGAATTACCAGTATTATTTTGAAAGAAACAGAATTCAGGTTGTGAAATAAAATCAGCTCTAAAGATCTGCTCCTCTGCTTTGCAGCCCCTCACATTTAAATCTTATTCCAAG
Source organism: Falco rusticolus (assembly GCF_015220075.1). Taxonomy (NCBI): domain Eukaryota; kingdom Metazoa; phylum Chordata; class Aves; order Falconiformes; family Falconidae; genus Falco; species Falco rusticolus. The sequence continues at coordinate 29,327,853 of NC_051188.1, forward strand.
CTAATACAAAAGGCAACATCCTGAAGTTCAAAAATATTAAGTTCTTACTAGGTCATGCTATTGGACATGGTGATCACAGTATTTATATATAGAGGTGTCAGTATTTATATTCACAAAAGTCAGGGATTCGAGACAGAGTTCTTTCAAAGCAAGGACTTTCAATGTCATTGCTGATTTAACTACTGATCAGTTGTACACGATCACTGGAAAAAGCTGATCACCTTGCCCCATCCTGAATAAAGACAAGGCTCCTTACTAGGGACCCTCCTTTCAGTAAGCTCCCACACCAGCCTGCCCAAATTCAGACAGGTGAGGATTCTTGAATTCATATAAAAGAACACTGACAGCTGACAGGTATGGAGATTACAACAGATGTGAAGTATTTATAACACTTACCACAGAGCCAGCCTACAACAGCAGCCCAGAACATGTGCAGGTATGAAGAACACATTGCCCACTATGCTACACCATCAGCGTATGCTGCAGGTGCTGTACCACCCATCCCTATCACGGTCAGGATCGTGCTATGCCTGTTAGCACTATAAATAAATCAGGCAATCCTCTTTAAAGAACAGTAAAGATCTGGAGAGTAAAGACGTAGAGAGACTAAGCTAATAACAAGAGGATGATTTCTTTTTAGGAAAGGGTAACTTGGTGTGAACCCAGACAACTACTTATCACCAAGCTTTGAGTCAAGTAATATTTTCACAGTGGCCTGAAGTTACCTGCAGAGGAGTTGCACGCACATGAACACAGCTTATACACCACTTCATGTGGTGTACTTCCACATACTTTGTGTACTTTCATGATGTTGCCTTCCAACAGGATACTATTAATTAGCATAAGAATGGACAGTGCAAACAAAGGTGTCTGAAATAATGACTTTGGGCTGTTTGAGGACCAATGGAAGCAGCGGATGACAGCAGATTGAAGCAGACTAGATCTATCACTGACCTTGGCAGAGGACACCAGATTTTAAATGGTTATACAAGGTAGAATACAGCTAGAGACCACCCATTGGGCAAGTAAATCCTTGTGCTATTAGTTAAAGCGTAAAATCAGCTCACAGCATCTGCCAGGGAAAAAGATGAGTTAAGATGGGGTAAAAGTAGTAAATAAGGGAAGGGTCCTCTTTAATCCTGCTGCCTTGCAGGCTCAGCACTGTCTGAAAAGTTAAATCAGGTTTGTAATTCTGGCTCAGCTATTCACAGGTCAGACAGGATTGCTTCTTACACAGAGGGCAGGGAGTGGAGGAACAGCTTTCCTTGCAGACAGTTAAGCTACTATGCAAAAAGTATATGCTGAGACGATACATCCAGTTACCTCAAGCCATGAGATATGCTTCCCACAAACTAAACCCCACTTTTTTGGTTTCAAAATCCATGCATGTGCTGCTGTGTCAAGCAGTTCCTCCTCCCACTCTCCTGTTCTGGTATCTTGAGACATGCTGAAAACATCCAGGTGGCATGACCTGGCAGTCCAGTAAGTCTCTTCCACATGTCAGATTATCTAATACAAGTGAATTGTGTCTTCTTATCAAACACACAGAGTAAGCTTTGGAGGGATATGTGCAATTTGTAAAGAAATGTAAATCATTAACAATCTGCAGCAAGTTAAGCAGTTTACTTAAGCAAACATGTCCCAAGTACTGAGCATCCTGAGGAAGGCAGTGCACATGGAGGGCAGTATTTTAATAATTTACTCAGAGGCCAGTGGCAGGTAACAATTTTTATAATAGATTTTTATTTCAGTTGGAGGGGAGGATGGAGAAGAGATTAGACAGAGCTGCCCTATCCTGTGAACAGGATCTGGCCCCTAAAACAGATCAGCTGGACAGATTGCCCTAAATAATAAACAGGAACAGCAAATTCACAAGGAAGACCTGACACAGTTACAACCTTGAATACAGCAGTGAACAAATGGGTTGCTTTGAAAACACACACGAATTTTTATCATCTGCACTGCACCGTAGAAATAAATGCAAACTAGCAAGTGTTCTTAGAAATGCAACAATCAGATAATTTCACAAATGCATCTTTTTCCTGCTGACACTGCACCTTTAAAATTCTTGCTTCACTCACACAAGTCTGAAAGATCAAGGTTTATCTTTGCTTCTCCCACTCGCCTTTTTTTTTTTTTTTTTTTGGCCAGAGGACCGAATGGTTTTGTTTAATCAGTTTTTGAAAGGAAAGTATTTCTGTAGAAGGAAACAAAAGTTCATGGTGTGGCAGCTACATGCTAATTAGAAGCCACGGAATGCCCAGGATCTACATCCTAGCTTTCCCAGTGATCAAGTAACCCCTACTTAAGACACAGGGACCAAAGACAACAGTTCCAAATCATGCACTTAAAATCTTAAATACACTTTTCTGTACTCTCATCAGTTCTCCCAGTCATCCCACACTGTCTGCTCTGCTGGCACCCTTCATTTTTATGCACATTTCAACCATGCTATTTCTCTCCCCAGAGTTTTGGCTCCAGCAAGAGCTGACAGTGATTTACAAGTCCTGCTAGACTTGGCCTTTTAAAAATACCATCAAGAACATAAGCTTCAGATGTGTATGTATCTGTAAGAAAGGTAAAGGTATTCCCTCCGCATCCCAGTCCTCTTGTATGTGGAGACATCCATTAACCAGTAGGTACCAGACTACCAAGGTCACTTCTCCTTGACAGTAGCAAGCCTTCAGCATTTGTGCACCCCGAAGCAACTGCAGAGGTAGTCCACATACCTGCTCAAGCAGCTGTTGTCCCCTTCCTCACCAAGTCACTTGTGGCTTTGGAGCAATAAGGCAAAGGCAAATATTGCCATTCCATCCACCTCACTGCAAAGGAAAGAATCTCTTCCCATTTCTCTACTGCACGTAGCATCCCAGCCCACTCCCCATTGCCTGAGAGGTATCACACATTCACCATTTCTCTATTATTCAAAACAAGTGAATGCATTTAAATAATACTTAAACAGGTTAAAAAAAAAATATCCAGTAATAAACTGGGAATTACTATGGACTGCTACTGGAACACAGAAGGATACAGCAGCTACTTAACGTTTTCAGAAGGCAACATCTGGCAGACAAAAACAGCTAAACACACCAAACACCTTTCACGTCACCAACACACAAGGTGCTTTTAACCAGATCTCCGGTGCCAGTGTTTTTCCCAATCCAAGCTGCCCCATTTCACTTTCAACTCAGATGACTGCTGGATATTGGTATTTAACTGCATTCAGCATTAGCAAGGATGTGCAGCTGCTCTGAGTTCAAGCACGAAGGAGACAGCCTGCCTTTTTTGAATTCCAAATTGATAAGAGGAGGTCACTGAAATAATTAATAAACAGGAAGGTGAGGAAAGGAGAGAGTCAGTTGAGAGGAGCTGTGAGAGATAAAACATGAATGGGAAGAATAAGCAGCAGGGAACAGGTTATAATGTACAACCAACACCAAGCCTGCAGTAAGGATGGCAGCAAGCATCTGGTTCAGTAACAGCCAGACAAGAAAACTGAAACAGCGTTGTGTTTTGGTAATAACAGATCTATCCAACCGGAGGCAACAGGCTGAAGACAAGCCTTTCAAACCTCAAGACCCTTCCTGCACCCCAGTTCCTCTCGTATCAAAGCAGCTTTGTGCATGAGGTTACCAAAAGGAAGGGAGAAGTCCAGCTCCACATTTTGCATTTATGAAGCAGCCTGCTGGTGACAGACACGGTAATGCAAACTCTTCCAGCTGCACTCAACAGCTAAGCATTTCCCTGCATGCAGCCTCCAAATATGTAACGCGGAAAGTATTTCCCACATTAAGGCTTCTCCAGACAGTGCATTTGCATTTGTCTCAGTACCTCACAGATACAAAGTTCTTGCTCTGCCACTTAGGACACTAAATCCACTAGGCTGTATCAGTTTTCTCTCTTAAGAGACACCAGATTTTTTTTGTTTTGTTTGTTTTTTTGGCATTTAAGACAAACAGATGTTCATTATCTATCATTGCAAACTAAGCATAGAGGAAAACAATAGTTTGAAAAAGGAAGTCATGACCAACACAGACTATCTGAATTCAATTTCAAGTGGTCTTTTCCCAACTACATAATCCTAAATTCCTACTCTCATTTTTTTTCCCCCTACTTGAGTCAAGTTACTACCGGGTCTCAAGAATAAAACATCTTTTCTGTTCAAAGCAGCTTAGCTTTTGACTAAACACACAGAATCAAACTTGGTCCTGTTCAGGAAATATTTACAAAATATGAATATTAGTCAAAAATAAAAGCTATGTGTTTGAGATGCTTCTAAATCAATCCTGGACAGGTAGACAAAGCAGCACCACGACCCAGCTCCAAAGGAGAACTTAAGGACAGTGACACCAAATGCCAGTAGATCTAAGGTAAGCGCACAGGTCTGGAAGTACTGCTCCCATTAACAAGGCAGGTGCTGAAAAATGGGACTCTCATTAAACATGGCAATTCAAGCCAATCAACACAAAATGCCCAAAAGATGTGTGAAATCCTGTACCTGCCTCAGTCCCTGACAGTCTCCTGCAATCCTATCATGGACTATGGAAGCGCCTGCATCCCAAACTCTTGTTTCATGACACCCGTTTTTACCCCATAACAGCTTAGCTGCAAAAGGACTCAACTAGGAGGACAAGGCAAGCTACATGAACTCCTCAGCATGTGGGGACAGACCCCACCCTCCCCAGAAACTCATCTGAAACATTAGTCTGGTGGGAAGAAGATAGCATCAACTGTTTGTTTAATTAAGTCCCCTGGTAGGATGGACATTAGCCTGGCCATTTTCTCCCCATGAGATTCAGAAGCCACCTGTACCTGCTAAGTTCTTACAACAGCAACTCACCACTATACAAACTTACCAAAGATGTAACAGTTAAGTTTTTACAGAGCATCAAGCCTGGATACACACCAGTTGAACAAGAACTAAACTTCTCTGCAAGGCAGGATGATAATCACACATTCTTCCCAGTCTTTCCCTCTACAAATGAGCTGTCCATTTCAACTTTCAGCTTCAGCAGCTGACATATTTCCCCCCAATTGCCTAATTTTTTCAGATAATACATAACCATAACACATTGCCAAATGTGACACTGGCAACACCAGTGTCACTCCAATCTGTGATTTCCAGAAACAATATCAATTCAGTTACGTAGGAGGAAGGAGAGCCAAGTTAGACATCTTGTTCTGTTTGTTTTTAATGTTACTTCTGCATAATTGATAGCTATTCATAATTTAATTTTATTTGATTCCAAATCTGCTTCTTTCTTAGTGTCTGGTTAAAATTGGTTTTTTCCACAAGTTTTTATGCAATGGAGGCCAAGAAAAATTTCTGTTGGTTTCCAGAGTAAGAAAATGCAATCTCGTGGTACAGCAAAAGCAGCAGATTTTATAGAAAAATACTAAAGACTGCTTTAAAACCCTTATGTTCTGGGTATTCAAGGGTCATACAATTCTAAGGAAATTTTGTTGCTTTCTTGATCCTCTGATCTTGGACTTTAAAAAGGCAATCATAATCTTATAAACATCTGGGCTAAAAGCTGAGCTAAAATAATCTGACACAATTTCCTCAGTATTGGAACTGTACCAGAGAACAATTTCAGACCAACCAACCTGAGAACAGTTAAAGTGGTATTCAAAACTAAACAAGAAGCTTCCATAGTAAAGGGAATAAACAAAAAAAAGGCTCCTACAACAAGATACTCCACACAAGAAACCCAAACTCGAATATATCTAAATTCCCTCACAATCCAGGAGGGAACAATAATGTGCCATGAAAGATGAGGAAAGCCCAACACTACTTGCCACAGGAAAGCCTGGCTCCAAGACACGAAACCCAGCTTCGCAGCTTGGGCCAGGCTCAGGAGCAACAGGAGAATGCAACTGCCACGGGGCAGCACCATGTCAAAGAGTGTCCAAAGAATGATGCTACATCCAGCATGTTATTTTCTGACTCTACTGCTGCCCCATCGCAATTCCTGTGGCAGTGACAGCTAAGGGACACCCGTCATCCTCCTGCCTACCACTGCAGCTGTAGATGCACTCCTCCAGTAATGCAAGTATCAGCTGCAGTTCTGAAGCACTCCTCTGATGCTGCTCACAATGAGGTCATCAGCAAAACTTTGAAAAGACACTAGAGCAAGATGAAACCAACCATGATAATTTTAGTGTTTGTTCATATATTAAAGCGAAAGTGAATTCCTACTTCTTCCCAACAGGAGGCACATCAGCTAGTAAAGAGGACGGGAGAAGGGGGGGTGGGGGGAGAAGACTGAAATAAATAGTGTGAATCCTCATCCATATACCCAAATGGGAACAGTTTGTACAAAAATAAGCTATGTAAGACTACAGAAGAGAGACTTTCTCTCCACAAGCCTTTGCCCCAATGACATGTGTAACTTCTATTACATTATCAGTGGCAGGCAAACTGGACAAGGCAGAAAGATCTACGCAATAGTTACAGAACAAACATCTCTAATTGTACAGTGCTTTCTATTGCAAATGTGCTTTGAAGATTAATTTTTGTACCTGAAGTTTCCTGTGCTTTTCTCAGGTAGAGAAGTTCACAAGCTACTGAAGTAGCACGCTTCCTCTTCTTGGTTCCTTTGTGGCATCACCAACTTTACTAGGAAATGAAAGTTTCTTATCTTCTGTCCACCTTGAAGTTTTCATACAACCTACATATTATGTTAGAGTTTTCTGTAGTTATTTGACAGCAACACCAAAGATCTTATGGAAGCCTTGGTTACAAGAAAAGATGTATGGGTGGAAAACAATGCTTGCAGTAAGGTCTGTGGTAACTGTGTGCCTAACTTATTTCAAGTATTTTAGGGCCTGAAAGGAGCAGAAATGTCATTTTTACAACCAAAGGTCTTTTCAAAGATTAAAAGCTTAAAGCCTCTCTGTATAGGGTCTCTGGACTTCCTGATCTTCTCCAAGCTTTGCTCTACATTTGGATCATCCCGATGAAGAATTCCCTCTTCAGCACATAACACCCAATTGTATACATGCTTCAAAGGGGTAGTGTTTAGTAGCTTATATTTCAAAACTGATCATTACTACAGCTTAGCACTGTTCTATGACTTCAAAAATACAGGACCAAAGCTTTGACTTGACCTGAAAAGTGGAGGTACTGTCATGCTTCTCAGAACCGAAGCCTGGGCTCTTCTACTGGCAGCCCACAGAGCTGTACCAGTGTGGCTGCAATGACACCAAGTCCGCTGTAAGGGGATGCCACCCCAGGATGGAGGCATGTAAAGAAGCATTCAAGTCCTGTCTCCCAAACCTACAGGACATAATGAAGCAATACTCTGCTCAAATCAGTCAAAGATACTTCCCTGGGTGTCAGAAGCAAAGGCTCATGGAGACAAACGGTCTTGACGACTGTTGAGGCATGTGAGATGTACTCACACAGGTTACAGGTCCAGTGTTTGGGCCTCTGGTGGTGCAGCAAGTGAACACAGGGGTCTGACTGGAGGACTTGGCCACAGAGGCCATAAGTGCCACCTCAGTGCTCCAGCTGGGTTCCAGCCCTGGCTGCAGCCTGGGTTGCTAGCCAATGTCGCACACAGGAATTTGGCAGCATGCACACTTCTGCTCAGTGTTGCAGCCCCAGGAGACCTGTCCTCCCCCAGACATCTGGTTGAAGTTAGTCTTAAGAATCTCAAACTATTTTTGGTCTCAAATTCAGGCTTTTAAAACCTGTTGTTACAGATCTTAAACCAGTAGAAATGTTTACAGGCAGACCAGTTTTAAGGGATGTGTCTTGTTTAAACCAGCAGCTTAGTTTGTTGTCTATTTGGTGAGGTTTTTCAAAAATCACAGAACCAATTTTCCCGTAGGCAATCTGCCACCCCACCAGCAGGGACAGCCATATGATCTGGGTGCCCAGGAGATGTGAAACACACCAAGATTAGTAAATGACATGAGCCTGGGGCCAGTATCTGGCAGCAAGGCCACGTGTCATAGGAACCAGCAGCTGCATCCAGGCTGTGTACTGGGAACGGTCCCTGGTCCAAGTGACTCCCAAACTGTGTCTGGGGACTGTTTGATGCTGTGTGAATTGGCTCATGGCAAGAACAATGCCTGGTACAAACACACATACAGTACAGCCAGCCAGGTCTCTGTGCTTGAAAACATACCCTCATGCTATTTAATTTGTTAGAAATACAGTCATTATAGCAACTGGCCCTGGGCTCAGCTGCCAGTTTCTCTCAGCTGGTTCATGCAGTCATAGAAAAGAGGAAACAATATTGATCCCAGTGAAGTCTGCCTTACATACACCACCCTCTGCAATACTGAGCTTCTTTAGAAGAAATGGAAAATCAGAACAGCAATGGGTTTGCTGTCTGCTCACAAGAGCTCCCCTTTCTTGCTACATTGTAAACTGCCGTAATATCTCAAGGTGGTCAATATTTTCCCACTTTCTCTCCTTCATCTTTATTAGTCTGAGGCCAGTGTAAAGGCATTGGCCCATAACTGACTAAACAGCAATTTCTGGCTTAGAGTCATCACACACAGCAATAAAGGGAAATCAAGCTCAAAACAAAAAGATGACCATTGCCAGGATAATGCTTCAGACTATCACAATGGCTGGCTTGCAAATTAGGAGCCTGCCTGCAAAACACAGGCAGTATCCTTTATTTCTGGAAAAATACCATTGGGCCTGGTGTGTCAATACATGCACACACACCACTTTTTGAAACCACCATCTGCACTTTTTAATCCACATGCAAAACGCTCAAACACAGATCACTAAGCAATTACCCATGTCATTTGCTTTTTCCGCATCCAAAATTTTTCAAAATGGTTATCAACTTCTCCCATACCACTTTGTATACAAAACACTTGCCTACATAGTGAACAGTCCAGGTTTTGTGATGAAGAGCTGAATACCAATTACACCTGTTTCTAGAAGAATCTGGCTCCAATCCATGTAAAAATGTCTGTTCATGTCAAAAAGTGCACATGCACACAAGCTCAGTTTTAGAGCAAAGGAAAAAAGTACAGGAGACACCGACCGAAGCAGACCAAGCTGTTTGTTAGGTTTACCCAGGCTTCCTGGTGGTGACCTCAACATTTTCAGTCCTTGGGCCATTTATTCGGACCTGTTGACACCTTGCAAAAAGCAGACAACAATGTTAATTCCTGATTCCTCAAAAAAGTTTTTAAGTTAGCATGTTTTTAGGAGGATAAATATAAGCTGTGACCAAACAGATGCTATGGATGACACTAGTTGGGGATGGAGACTTCTTCACTTGGTTTCTTGTCAATGAAAATTTATTAAGGAAATCCTCACCAACCTTATCTCTTACCTACCAAAGAACTTACTGGGGAGGAGAGAAAGAAGGAGTAAAGGGACCCTAAATCACAGAGAAGCTTTTAGAATTGAGATAAAGTTCATGCATATTCAGGTACTACAGCATGCAAATTTTTTTAACACAATCAGTACATTCATAACTCCCTTTCCCTGCTACCTTCCTCTAGTATCTAATATGGGTTAGCCACAGTACCTGAGGAAAAGTTAACTGCTAGAAACTTAATGACCATGACCACCAGCATTTATAGCATTTCTTGTTTAACAAAAATCCCTACCTTTGCTTTTAGTCTTCTGCTCCAAAACCACCACTTTGGAACTGAATTAGTGGTACAAGCTACTGTAGGATTTCCTACCTTCCCACTGGTCATGTGCTCCAAACCATACTAGCAGCCATAAAGAGCACACAAAAGGGAAGGTGAGATTTCAAACAACAGAGGTCCCAAACATCCTCCAGAGCAAAGTCCACAGCTGTGCAGCCCACAGAAACCCTGCCTGCAGCAAGGCTGAGAGCATGTCTCTACAACAGCCTGTCACACTCAATAGGGCTCCTCATCTGCCAGTACTTTGCAGCCCAGGCTGCCATGGGACTCCAAGCACCACAGCAAGCTTTCCAGAATTTTATGTGCTTTTGCTTTTAGGCTACAAAAAAAAACCTAGCAACAACAGGTATCAGAATGTGAACCTGGAAATTCAGTGTTTGTATGGCTCTGAGCTGATGTCCCTGCTGGATGTCCAGCAAGATCATTTACCAGTTCATATTTTGAAAGCACAATGATGGATTCCTCTATTCCCATTCATTTACTGGCAGTTGCAGAGGTTAGCAAGAAGAGTTTTGATTACGAAGTCTGATTCATTTCCTGAAGGGAGAAGACTGCACTCCTCTTCAGAAATGGAGTAGTGCCTATATGTTGTATGACCAGCCCCAGCTACATTACGCAGTGTCAAGCACAGTGGTCTACCACCCATTGCAGCCGATACACTTAAGCTAGCTGCTTCCCCTGCCTGAAGAAATCCAGCATACATCCACTCTTAGCCAGCAATGGCAGCTATTGTAGTCTCAGGAACTTCTATTACTCTTGACATCAGATGCAATACAACGTAGAAAACATGAGGTAATATTAGACAGGCTTTTGCTTGTCAAACAGCACTAAAAGCCTCTGCTGCCAAAGCAGCACACAAAACAGTCGAGGTAAGGCTCTGGTAGACCTGACAGGCACTTTTGGAACTTAATTACAGTTATTCTGACTGAATGGGACATAAAAAAGGGCTCAGCAGAAGACAATAAAATGCATCATTTCACTGCAGCAAGAAGTATCAACTTCTTAATTGCAGTAATTGAATAACTTTAGTCCAGGCCTAGGGTACAAAAAGACCAAAGGTGTTGATTTTGACTTGGCAGGTACGTTACCTTCTCACTTTCCTCCCTCATCACAATAAGTGTTGAGCCAGCTTGCATCTTCTCTTCCCCATGTTAGTACTACTGCACTGCCCTACTTTAATCTCTGTTTTTTATCAGTGTCTGCTCCTGTCTGTGTGTGTAAACTGTTACCATGGCATATTAAAAGCATAGAGATCATTCATGTCTAGAAGGCAAATGCAGGGCTTTTCAGCGAAAGCCCTTTCATCTGCTCTCAAGCTTCTGGCTGGCAGAAAGCAGGCTACACGAAGGCTGCTGCCTCACGAGTTTGAGGCAATGGGACCAACAGGACAAGAGCAGGCACAAGAGCTGTGTGCCTGACATTGGAGAACAGCACAGGCATGAGCTTTGCTATTGGACTTCCAGTAACTACCCAAGTGCAATCAGCCTTTGACAACAGCTTATTGCTGGTGGAGTTGCCGAAATGGCCAGTGACAAAGGCATGATTCATAAGTCCAGCCAAGACACCATGTAGAGGATCTGCCCTGGCACCAGAACACTGCAGCTGCCTTAGGTCATCCCTGCATGCAGTGGGACCTAGGCTGGACCACAGGCTATGTCCTTACCATCAAAGCAGAAAGCATCTCCTTGGAAATCTACATTCATTCTATCCCATGCACATGGTGCTGCAAAACTGGAGGCCTTCACAATGCCAATTTGAACCACTCCTTGGATGACTCCATAGCCCACAGCTGCTCTAGCAAAACACAGAGCTCAGAGGGGGAACAGAATTTCTCAGGATTGAACAGGAGTAGAGTAGGGGAACGAGAAGATACAGCTTAATAACACTGAGGATCAAGAAGAAAATATGTAAAGGATAAATCGGCACATAAGCCAAATGAGTGCAAGCTAGTTACAAATAAAATGCAAGCCATTGTTTCCAGTTCCACAGCACAGACACCTGAAGTGTCCAACAAACATAAAGGAAGCAAAATAATGAGGACCTGTCTCTTAAAAGTGATTACATTACATGGTTTTCTGAGATAAGGGACAATTGTATTAAATGAAAAGGCAAACCCTTCTGGATCTTTGTGTAATAAACTGGCCTAGAAACATGCATATAAACAAATACCTTGGAGAATAGGGTTCAACACTTGACCTTGCAGTTGTCAGCTGACATCTGCAAGGAAAGAAACCCCAGTGTAGATGTTCTCAGAGAAGCATCCAAATCTGAGGAGACATCTATAAGATAAGCTTTGCTGTACTGCTTCAGAAAGGCTAAACAGCAACAAGAAGGAAAGCATCAGAACAGACTAATTTTCAGTGCTCTCCTGCTTCATCTTATCTTGCATCACAGTAAACCTACTGAATTTCCTCTTTCAGTCACTGTCTGTTTTTTATTCCAAGCCACAGATAAGCTAAATAGTGTGGAAGTCATATAGGTACCAACAGGCTCTATCTAAATCTTGAAACGATTGTACCAGGAGGAGAAGTACCACTGCTCTAAATCAACACTATAACTCTCTCTCATGTCCCTTCTTCTACCATACCTTAGCTTGCATAAACGCAATTTTTTGCTGTACCGTATTACCTTTTAAACTAAAGTAAAAGCTTTAGTACCAACTCATTATTAGACTTACAGCAACTTCTAAAAAAAGCAAACCTGTTTACTTTAAGACCCTAAATTACTCCACAAGGTAGATGCAGCACTTGCTTAAGAATACAATTAAGCCTTTATTTGCTATTATAAGTGAATTTGAATCTGAGGGTAAATTTATCAAATTTGCATTCACTGCTGGAGGTGCAAAATCTCATTATCTGTCATGTTGTAAACATAGTCAAGGATCTTCTCTCCATATCTGTTCAAAACAGGGCACTATATTTGCTCTATCACCTGAATCCAGATAATTCTAATCAAGATAATTCAATCTGGTGGCAAAATAAGCCAATTCACATTAGGACAGCCTTTTCCCAGATTTGTCTCCATGGGACTCAACTCCTAAGGAAACCGTGATTACAGACTTGTAAAGGTCAAAAGCATTGCCTTCTGGGGCTGATCAATCGCTACCATTATTTCAAAAACCTGCTAAGAACATCGATCTTTTACCTCACACTAAGAGGGAATGGTACAGGATGTGAAGAATAAAAGACAACATTAGATCAAACTTCTTGGTAAACTTGGCAGCAGAACAGCAGTGCTTTTCTACCCAGAACTGTGCTTTGGCATCGCCTTTGATTCAGTGCTCAAAACCTTAAGAGTTCCTTGAAAAATCTTAAATTAAGTGGTGAATGCACGTGGTACGATAAGCAAAGCCCATATGCTCAAAGTCTGGCCAAGGTTAGTTACACAATGCTTTTTCCTGCAGCCTGGATAAGAGAAAAATTAAAACACCACTTTTTTTTAACCCAGCCTTCACAACTGTTCTCCCACTCATGAGGATGAAGGCTGCATTTTGTCCATCTAAAATTTCAGCACAGTCTAATTTGCAAAATATATGACCTGCTTTCTGATAGCCAAATATCATTTTGACCATTATTTATGTGCAGTTTCAAGCCATCAGGCACACAGACTGTGACATATAAAGAACCCCGAGAGATGCATATGGGTTTGTGATTATGTAGAGCTCCTTCCCTGGAGGGCTGCCTGGTAAACTTGTCCTCTCCTGCTTCTCCTTTTATGAAATTGTCCTCTTCCTTCTCCGGGCTTGCTCCAGCCACTCACCCAACCTGCTTGCTGGGGTACTTGCTGTTCCTGTGCGGATGTTTGTTTTAAAGTTTTCCCATTTACTTCATTTCATACTTCACCTCATGAAAGCATAAAGAAGGAAGTTTTTATTTTCTCTTTCCTAACATGACCCATGCAGGACAAGGCTCTGCTGAACAGGATGTGTCCTGCTGTGTGTGGCTATTCTCAGCACCCCATGGCCATGGCTCCCATCCCCTCCCATGGTGCCCTATCGCAGCCTGCCACATCCTGCAGAGCCACGGCTGCATCCATCACTTCCTCACACCATATGCAGAAGGAAAACCACTATGGTTTTTCTTGCTCTTGTCTTTGCAACAGACTATGCTAAGGACTACTGTAATGCCCATCAAATCCCTGGGCAAATACGGGCAGATACTGGCAGAGTTCAACATAAAACCACTTGTATTTGACAGGTGAATGACAAAAGCACCATATTCAAGGCAATTAAACATGGCTTCTGAGTTGCTTTTATTCAAATGGTCTTCCAACATCTGAGAGGTTATGGGACACAGAACACAAGTGATGCACAGAAGATACTTGTGCAAAAGCCAGTTGTTCTCCTTAGGGCATTGTGCATCATTTACAAAGCTTTTAGAGCTGAGCACAGGAGCACACACGTGTCTGCATTACAGCCTGCTATTGTCTCCTTCTCCCTTGTTCTTTGAACTGCCAACTGTATTCTGACCTCTTAAGACTGTTACAAACAACATTCTACAAAACTTGTGCTACTTTTGAGCAGTGCTCTTTCCTGTGTTATCACACAGCTGAAAGATCTTACTGGGAAACCTGTGCACAGATCACCGTCAGCAGATGCCATGCAGGAACCAGTGCAGCTGAAGAGAGGGAAAGAAAAAAAGTTTGCCTCAGCAATCAAAATCCTATAAGGTAGGTGGAATCACCATTTCTGGAGGTGTTAAAAAAAACATATAGATGCAGTGCTTAGAGACATGGTTTCATGATGGATCTGGCAGTCCTGGGTTAACGTTTGGACCTGATGATCTCAAAAGTCTTTTCAAATCTAAATGATTCTATGATTCTACGCTGTTAGAGACCTTCAGTCCGCTAAGGGACCTTCAGTGAAAGGCCAGCCTTACTGAGCCTGCCTGGTAGCTTCAAAATTGTTGCAACCCCTTTCTTTTAAATGAAACTGAATCAGTTTTGACATATACATTAAATAAATAAAATAATTTAGTTACATTAAGTTGTATTGCAGCTTTTTAATGCTGCAGCATTACTGCTGCTTCTAGCCATCTTCAACTTGAGGAGAAAAACCAGCAAGTTTCCCACAACAGCACGTTTTCAGTTATATGCCTGCTTTGCACTGCACATACTCCATAATAGGCATTTGCTTTTCTTCCAGGGGCTGCAGGGCACACACAGAGGTGTCATTGTGCAGTCCCCTCTCAGCAAGGAGCTTGTTCAGCTCCAGAACTGGAGAGACTGCAGAGGAAGGTCACCAAGCCTGACAGACATGAGACACGCTGATAAGAGATCCAGTCTCTGTGTAAACAGATGCCAGTGAAATTAAGACAGGGTCAGGGAAGACAAGAAGAAAAACAAGAACTGGTTAATATGGGAGACAGATGCACCACCCCAAAACTTGCTGCAACTCAAGAGCATTGTTCAGCAGCTGGCAGAGAGGCTACCATAAGGCAAATGGAAGGTGTATTACATAGCTCTTCTTATTCCAAATAAAGCTTGTAAGATAAGATACATGCATCTACACCTTTTATATAAAGAATGATCTCTAAAACAGAGAGGTGAGTAAAAAACACTGCATTTCTGACTAAATGCTTAAGTGCCTCATGTTCCACTCTATTTTGATGCCTGCAGCAGTAACTGCACTGCTGAAACTGGGTCTGCACAAGTCACGGTCCAAGCCACGTCATACCACATTATTGCAGCTGCCACATTGCAGTTAAGACATGAACTTAATACAACTGCAGGAGTTGCATCAATCTGTGCACTGACCTACATGAGCTAGCAGTTGCAGGATAGCTCGAATCAGAAAGACAAGACTAAATGCTTGTGCTTTAAACCTTTACCTGACATTAAGTACTCAGGGGAGAGCATCTTAAGGGAAGGGATATACAAGCTCTGGCAAACTTCAAGTCACCTCCTGGTGGCAAAGCACCACAGAAGGCTAAAAAAAAATAATACATTGCAAGGTCTCCCACAAGTTAACCAACCCCAACAAACACTCAGCAAAATGTTTTTAAGTGCTAGTCCCAGAATTTTGGCATCTCAACAGGATACATGTTAGTCAAATCAGGAACAGTTACTTTTCAACATTTGCAACAGTTTCTTATTCCAAGAGCTTTGGACCTCCTGTCTGTCCTTAAACCTCTTGCCAGCATCCACTTCTTTCACTTGAACAGCCAGCACTAACCTCCACCCTGAGCTTTATTCCAAACATAGTCATCCAGTTGCAACACATCCAATTAGTTTAAAAAAATTCAGAGCAAACAAGTTGTATCTACAGCACTATGTCTCTTACGAACCTTTGCGCTGTTAAAATTGTTGAAAGGAAATGAAGAAACTCTTATCAGTGACTGATGTTTTTACCAGAATTTAAAGAACTTCCAGGCAGGAATAAGTCTTTGTACACCTGTGAAGCGCATCCACACCTGACTGCTTAAACTACTGCTCACGCTGCAATAACCTGGGTGTGAAACCTACAGGTTTAGAATTATATATATAAATGGATAGCATCAAAATCTGTTCTCAAACCACCTGCATTTCTGCTGCAAACCAACAGCCACACACAAGGCAGAGTGGCCGTCAGCAACATATCCCTGTGCTTAGATGAGAACTGCAGACCTGGATTGCAACCATACTGCTGGGCAAATCAATCACTTTCTACCACCCCACCACAGGAGAAAGGAAACACAGAGAGTTTACCAAGGGTCTGCGGTTCCTCGCACGCTGCCTGGTTGCAACACTGAGTGAAGAATCCTACCTTTCCACTATAGCTATTGCACAGGGATGAACTATAATGATGTATGCTTTATGTTCTGGATCTGGACAAGAAAACCATAAGGAGCAAAAAGATTGCTTTTGATGTTTAGGGGTGGAAAGATCATACTTCTCCATGCTAGAAGGCATGTCAGCAGGACGCCAAAGACAACTCTGACATTTCTTGTCACATATGTGGATTCCCACTCCTAGCTCACCATTAGTTTACCAAAGTCAAGATCTCATCTACACAAGACAGTCGTACATTTTTTCGTACGCCCTAAAGAACCTACTACTTAGCATACCCAGAAGACAAGCCTTGGACCACAGCTTAAGTGCACATCTACATTTAAAAACCTCAAACTGTAAACCAAACCTAGCAATACAAGCTCTTCAGTTTTCCCTATGTGAGATGAAGACACTAATATGAATGTACGTGACAGTCTGGGCTCACTGTTTATATAGTGATCCATACAAAGAAACTGAGACGTTTCAGTTCAAGATGAAGTAAGGTGATACAAGGTAGTGGAGAAGCCAAAGGCCTCTGTTCCCCTATTTAAAAAAACACAACAATACAA
The DNA here is from genome assembly GCF_015220075.1 of Falco rusticolus. Classification (NCBI taxonomy): domain Eukaryota; kingdom Metazoa; phylum Chordata; class Aves; order Falconiformes; family Falconidae; genus Falco; species Falco rusticolus. The sequence continues at coordinate 29,344,802 of NC_051188.1, forward strand.
AACCCCACCCTATGGCATAAATATTTTTCTTCTAGGTTTTGTCACTGCCTAGAGGACTAGAATGCCTGTTTTAAAAAAGAATGGATCTTGACAATTTTCAGTTGATTATGAAAGCTTTTACCTCTTTCCTGTGAGTACTTTAAGGACAACAGAGTTCTTGACTGCAACACCAACACCTACATTTCCAAGGTCTGTAGCATGGAAGTGAGCACAGAACTCTCACCCAAAAGAGGGCACAGACTGGAATTCATAATTACCAGGACAGCTGCCTACAGCAGCACATGTCCAAGATTTCCTCACCTACAACATAGCTAGTGAAAAAAAAGATGGCTAGTGGTGAAGTGCAGGTTTACCATGATGACACCTAGCCCCCTCCTGCCAGTCTTGCACAGCGATACATGATCAGCACATCAGACACCCAGCTGCATTAGCACTCACATCACTGGCAGACTCCTGGGAAACACAGAAGTGTGCCAACACCAAGCAGAACTGCTTGCGCTAAAAGCTGAGTGAGTCAGGGCACTTCTCCCACCGTATCCCCGTGCTCAGGTAAGATTAACGACACTAAACCTTCTCTGGAGCATGAAGTTAGATATGTCTGAACTTGACATGCCACTGACCTACTTTTCAGACATGCCCAACACCCACATCTCCCTCTAAAGGCAACAAAAGACAAGGATGCTCAGCAATTTTGAAATGGTAGCACATGCTTTTAGCACACAGGAAGCTGATGACAGCTTAGAGCCAGCTGTGCACGTTAGGAAAATCCCACTTTAGCTTCATGTGTAGCACCTAGGGCATTCAACGCTATAGATCACTCAAGACTCCACACGTTTGGATATATGTGTCTGTTAATTCCACTCATTTGCTGGCAGGTGAAAGAGCATGGATGAAAGCTAATAATTTCTTTCTTGTAGCCCTCCTGTATCAGATTTATACCTTCTTGGATAAAAAATGTTGCCACTCCTTTAACTCTCACCTGCCTAGACAGGTGCATCCCTTTTCCTTAGAAGAAAAACACAAAATAAAATTACATTTTATCCCTCCCAATGCACGCCAGCTGTACTTGTAAAGAGGTAACAGGCTCAGTCTATTTTGCCCTAATAAGGAATCAGACAAAACAACTAAGATTTGACAAAATGCACATTGTTCAACTAACATGACTGACTAGGATTCAGAAGAGAAAAATATGTAGATCATACAGGTGATGCACAGTGAAAAGAAATTCTAACCTTGCAGATTATGTAAAGTTTAGATAATCTAGTTTATATATAAAGCCCCCCTGAGACTCCTTCTTTCCCCCTCTATGCCATTCTTTATGAGGAATTACCACACTCTCTATCATTACTTAGTTTTCATTTTATTTCTTAAAAACATATGCATGTATATGCTACAAATATAACAATTCAGAGCTATATAATGCATGACTATGTCTGCAAGCTATAGCTGAAACCACTTCCGTGGCTTTTCAAGCCAGATAAAACCACTGGTACCATACAAAATAAAGACTAGACACCGAGCTCCTGCTTTGAAGGGTTGACGGATTTAGAGCCACACCATGCACTAAAGAAAACCTTTAAAGCTGTACCTAGTTCTTGTGCGTGTTAAAACTACTAACAACTTCAACAATGGTATATTCAGCCATGAGCCAGCAGTCCAGCCGAGAACTCCCTCCCTTTCATCTCCAGAAGACTCATCCTCCCCAGCATGAAGAGAGTGCTGGAGATGGCAAGTTGGTTCAGCTGAAGTCCTCTGCAAAAGTTTCAGAACATGTCTCTCGTATGAGCAGTACGTATCACAGGCTGAGAAACTTGGCCAAAACTCATTTATTTGTCAAACAAGTAGAGAGACAGATAACATCTCCATAACCATAACTTTAGAGTTTCCAGGAATCACTACAAGCCCTCCACATTCCATTAAGGCCGTTAAACAACCACCGCAACACTAACACTAGAAGGCAGGACCAAACAGGCAAAGGTACCATAAGGAGCTGCACAAGCCTAATCATAAGCCGCACGTATTGAATGTCTGTTAAACTATGCTTCCACCCCAGGTATCCCGGAGACCTCCAAGTTCAACTCCCACCCTGCTGTTCCTGCCAAATGAGTTTTAGACTCTGAACTTTTTAATTACAATAAAAATGCTCATGCAGGTGGAAAATGAAAGAAAGACCTATCAATCAACATTTTCATGTGTAAAAAAAATAAGAGGCACAATCATAGCTTATAGCTTTTCAAAGACACTGCAAAGCAGCCCCACAAGCAGGCAAACTACCTGGTTAGTGCCTTTAAACAGAAAATAGCCTGGGAACCTCCAGACTTACTGTCCATAGAGCTATTCTGCATCACCAGCAAAATTCTGGACATCTATCAGCAGATTTCTTTACCCAGTTTAATCAGCAAGCAGGACCTAACTGAGCTACACCAGGTGTTTGCCCTGGGATGGGAAGGGAGAGGGTGGCGCTCGCTAACTAGTGAGTTTCCTGATGTGAAACCCCTGGTTTCTGCTTCACCACTTGTTTCTTGAACCCGACATATCAGTTATTAGCGAAACAAAGTTATCTGATAATTCCCTTTTTCTACATAGAAATATCAACTTGGAGCATCAATATTCTTGACAACTCATACGTGCTAAACCAGCAGAAGCTACTTATTTTTTTTCTGAGGTGGGGGGAGAGGCAGAGATTGAGAGAGACAGCACCTATACCACAGCAAATTAATTTTAGGAATACTTTCTTACAGATAAAAAGAATTGGCTGAGTGAGCCTAACAACCTACAATGAGCAAAAACACACTCAAGCTTTATTCAGCTCCACAACAAACACATAAAAATGTGAAGACAAAATTGCAAGCACATGGCAATATAATACTCTGCTTGAAGTCCCTTTGACAGTGTAATTTTAAGTAGCTCAGTTACTCTTGTTGTGAGGCACGAGAGGTCACTTGGAGACCACAGCTTAGATGAAAAATGATCTTAAACTTGCTCATATTTGACAACTGACTGAAAACTAACTCACAGGCAGGACAAAGACAAGATGACAGAAATACTGACACTTTTCTGGAAAGCTAGCAGAGACATAAAAGCAGACACTCAACAGGGTAAGTGGCACCCCAGAGAAGCAGTCTGCCAAAAACCCTTGAGAACCAAAACATCTTCACACACTGGTCAACGTTTGTCTTTCAAGCTGGGGACACGCGTTACACCACGCATCTGAGTTGCAAAGAAACTCTGCTTAAAACAGTTATTTATGGGCTCTGCAAGGAAAAGAAGCTCTTACTTTAAAGGAAGGCACCTTCAGCACAGAGTTTTGAAGCTCCGGCCACAGGGCTGAATGAAGTTTGAGCTCTTTCAGCAGAGACTGAGCTGCCTCTGGGCAGCCTCCGAGCCCGCGCAGCCCAGCTGACGGCCGGGACGCATCCTGCTCTTCGGCAGCTTTACAGCACGGGACGCCACTCCCCGATCGTACCGCCGGTACACGGTGTTTTTAAACAATTACCGAGAAACGCCTGGAGAGGGGAAACGGGAACCAAAACTGCTGTTGTAGCCAATGCCACCACCGTCCTCAGGCACGGTCAAAGATCTCCACAGCCTCCCCGGCACCGCCTGCGATGAAGGCCATCTCAGACCCCGTTGTACCCACGCTGAGGGGAGTCACTCCCGTCCCGCCAGCTCCAGCCGCGCCTCGCCAGCTCCCGGCCCTGACCCACACGGCAGCGGAGGAGGAGATGGACACCAGGCTGGAAACCCCTGCCCCAGGCTCCTTCCCACCCAGGGCCGGACGCGGCTGCCTATAGCAATGTCCCCGTGCGGGGCCGCCGCGACCCTGGCGCCGCCCGAGACTCCAGCCGGGGCGTCCACAGTCACATCGGTGGCGGTCTGTCAGCACTGCCACTCGCCGGTGACCGTGGTGGACCACCACCGCGGGACCTGTCACCTCCCACCATCACCTGTCGGTGACAGCGGTGGTCGACCGCCACGGAGGAGCGATGGTGGGAGGTGACGGACAACCGCCACGGCCCCGGCGGGTCCCGTGGACGCCCGCTCCCCGGTACCTGTCCTCGGAGACGCTGATGACTCCATCCTCCTTGGGCACTATCGCTGCCATGTTCACCACCTCCTGCGAGCCCTCCACCTTGTTGAGCAGGAGGGGCTTGCGGGTCAGCGCCTTGGGCTGCGGCTCCGCCGCCATGGGCGCCGTGGGGCCGCCGGGCTCCACCGCTGCGGCCAGGGGAGGCTGCGGCCGGGGGAGGCGGCCCGCACTGCCGAGGCGGAGGAGGGACTTGCCGGAGCCCGGCGCCGCCGCGGGCTCGCTGGGAAGCAGGAACCAACGCGGCGGCGGCGGCACCGCCCCCGAGCCGGGCTGGGCCGGGCCGGGCGGGGCGGGGCGCGGTGGTCTGAGGCGGGGAAAATGGCGGCCGCCCGCCGCCATCTCGCGGTGCGGGGCTGCTGCGCTGCGCCTTCGTGAGGGGAAACCCGCCGGGCAGGCAGCGTTTTAAACGCACGTCTGCTTCAATAGCCGCCGTCCCGGGGGCGTGGGCTGCCCGGGCCGAGCGCTGGTGCTTCTTAGGGGCAGCTAGGTAATCCTGTCCCTCTCCTGACAAACGCCTGGGGCTGCTCGGTCGGCACGGTTAGGCTGCTTTGCTGCCGCCCCGTCGTCACGCTGCGGTGAACCCTTTTGCGAAAGAAAAGGGAGTAGAGATGAAAGGGGGCGGCTGCTTCCCTGTGTTTACATTACTTTTTCCTTTCTGCGTTTACCTTGGGGCTGGAGGTCAGCAGGTGAGGTAAAGACGAGATTTCTGCTGCTACATCGGACAGCAGGACCTTGTTGTATTCACATCTCTCTAGTATTTTCTGCATTACACAACGTTTACATAACGATTTCTACGTGAATTTCAGTATTCAGTGTGGAATATGGGTGAAATAAAGCACGGGGGCAGCTGGGCTGGTGGGGACTGGCCACAGGGATTCACGCCTGGAGAGCTTGTTCCTGAGGGGAAGGCAGCAGGCTTCCAGCAGCTCGTTTTCCGCAAGATGCTACTGCTCACCTGCCTTTCCCGATGGATTCATCGAGATCCAAGCAGATCAAATCACTTGGCCAAAGCTCTGTGCTAACGCCTGTGAAAAGCACCTCCAGGAGGTATACGCCAAACTTTCATAATCTGTCTCAAAAAGATTCTGGAAAATCATGCTCGGTGTCTGAAACTGTAATCCTGCATCACAGAACTAGTCAGCCGATTGGGAAGCGTTACTTCAGTTGTAACTTTAAATTTACCCACACTAAGCCAATGAGTAGCAGTTCTTCATGAAAAAAATCAGATATGAAAAACTTGGAGATCAGGAGTTTCTTTTTTCCTCTGGGAGTAACATACAACAGCGTCAGCAACAGAACAGGCCCTCCTTGCCCAGTTGGTTGGTGATGTTGCCTATGTACTAATAGGCAACAGAGGAAAAATATAGTAAATTTTTGGGGGCAGAAACTAAATTTTCACAATGTTTAGTAATCTCTGATACACTAAACAAACAGGCAGTATCTGCAGGAGAACAGCACAACATTTAAGCTATACTCTGCTCAATCGTCAGAGCATCCTGTGGAGGGTAAGGTCCAGACAGAAACAGCTAGTGGCTGTAAAATGGCTTATAGGACATGAATCTGCAGTCTCAAAGTATTTCCCAGAGGATATGTGATTGCACTAGATAATATCTCTTTCTTGCAGTTCTTAGACAGGAACTAATACTAAAGAAGCAAAGACCAATCCTTGTACCACTACGGATGAACCTGTGGTCATAGGCTAGACCTACAGATAGAAATGCACAACTTGCAACTTGATGAGACGTGATATTCTTTGAAGATGTGTATATACTTGATAGTTTTCAGAATGGACATGTGTCTAAATGGGTTTTAGAACTGGCAAGGTCCGCTCTCTTTGCAGTTGGTTGCATTCAAGACTGGGCACTGTGCACTGCTGACAGATAAATGGGGGCTGAGAGTATGCTGGAGACAACAGACTGCAGGCTTTTCAGAGACCCAGAATACTTTTTGCCAAACAGGCCTTTAAGGAAGCAGGTAATGGGGAAAATTAGTATCTTAATAAACAGCCATGGTTCACGGGACTGGAAGTAGGTCCTTTGTATCCCCCAGATTAGCTGGATTTTTTTCAATTGCATATGGAGACATATTACATTTCCCTATTTGTCTCTCCTATATCCTTAAACAGTTTCAGGTCCAACACTACTCCTTCAAGGTTTGAGACACTGTTTGGAGGAAAATGCTGAAAGGTGGGCATGCATTTTGAACCAAAGCCAAATAATATGCTGAAATAAAATACGGATTTTTTTATAAAGGTTTGATCTTTGGAAGTAAGTTACCCACTGGGGAAAAGAAAAAAAACCCCACACCCAACAACAACAAAAAAAGACAACACAATGCAAGAGAGGCTCCAGCTGCCATGATAAAAATCTTAAGGGCATGTTCTAAAGCTTGTCTGTAATGACTTCCTCTGCAAGACCAGGAAGGTGTGTGAATAATAGAAAGGTATCCTGAAGTCACCAGGTATGCAAACCTGAGGTCAATGCTCTACTCTCTCTTATATGGGAAATATGGGTGGGAAATTATTGCACACCAAAGCAGTTTTGCTATGACTGAGGGAAGAAAAAGTAATGCATGGAAACCTGAGAAAAGGAGGGAGGGAAACAGAGAAGAAAGAAAGATTTCAAAGTGAGATGGGAACCTGGAGCTTCCTCCTGCATTCCACCCGACAAGCTAAAAGAATATTATCGTAATGGTAGGAAAAGGCATTGAAATTAACAACAAAACCTGAGTGTTCTCACAGATCTACTGTCACACACAGTTCAACAAAAACTTTTAAAAAAACAATTTTCCCATAGTGACAAAAACTAATGGACAAAAAGACTTCAAGTTAGAATCACTGTAGACATCAAGTTTAATGAGTACCCATAGAAGCAAAATTAGAGTACTTTAGAAAAGTGTTTCCCCACATAATTGAAAAAAAATATCAAGAAAATAAATCTTATAAATACTTCCTAGCAGATTGTTTTCCATTTCTTGTCATATCTTTTAGGTTAAATTGTGTGGATTAAAAACATTGCTAGGACCAAAAGCAAGACAATTTAGTAATTGAATTTGATGCCAAAAAAAGCAAGATAATTCAGTTCTTTTTCTACATTTAAAAAAATTGTAGGGTTAAGAATTATATGATGCTCCTCTGGTATGTGCTTTTTGCAGGAAATCACAAAAATTACATGTAAGGAAATTTATATGATGACATCATTTAAAGGTTCTTTTTCTTCTTAACATAAATTCTGAATTTGTAGAAAGTGTGGTTACTCGTGTGGATTATTTGAACTTTCTTGGAAGAGTATATCCATCAGAGTGAAAAACAAGCTGAAAAATACAGCTTACTTTATATCAAATTATTATTACCTCATCCTTGTTTCATAGCATCATTTCTCTTGCTCTGCGTTTTGCTATGCCACCATGGTAAATCAAACATCCTTCCCTCTGTTAGTTTTGGTCTTTATTTTCTTGATGCGGGTTGACTTTCACTCTTTTGATATGGATAGAGCAGAATTAGGCTGTCTGCCTATGAGCAATTAACAGTGGCTCATGCATTCATGTACAGGGTGACAACAGAAGACCACTGGGAAGAAGCAGTGCTGGTTTGAACCGATGTGTTTACACACAGTGCAGCCACCTTCCATGCCCTCGTACCGCACCGGAGCCTTGGAGGACTTTCTCCAATTCCTCATCTGCAGTCTTGTTTGAAGCTTAGAATTCCCAATCTTCTCTGGCAATTTGCTTTAAACGCTGCTCTCTGGCTCCATCTTCTGTTTTGTTGGTTGATTGGTTTGGGGCATTGATTCTAAAAAAAATATTTATTTTGGCATATCAGGATGAGATTCTTCTGAGTCTTACAAACGAAATTTGTTTAAAAACGTAGGTAATCATGCCTTTTGTGACAGTTCAGACAAGCAGGAGAGAATCCCAACCTGCAGGTGAACAGCGTGATCCAGAGAGGACGGAGCTGGAGGGTCTCCAGCTCTGCTGTCAGCCCTTTGTTTAGATACTGCTGTCTGCAAAGTTGTTACTTCTGTTAAAAGAGGAGGGGAAATCCCTTAGTCAAACAGCACGATACATTCTGTTCTAGCATCATTGAAACTGTTCTGCAATATTATCATAATTACATGATCTGACAACATAGTGACATACTTGGATACCTTTCAGCTAAAACTGGTAAGCGTTGCGGCCACTGAGTGGGTGTAGGACAATTTAATAAACAGGGTAGCCTCCTTGTGAATACTAAGAAAAACAGGCCTTTTATAAAGTGCCCAACGACATGAAGAGTACTATTAACAATCCCAAGAACAGGCCTTTTATAAAGAAAAAATATTTTATTGCAATTAAAATTTAGGCCCAAACTATACAACACGTGCCTTTCTGAGCCATTAAGTAATCTGATTCCAGTTGCTGTCAGTCTGCAAGAGGGGAACTAGTGTGGGAGCGAAACTGCACTTCGACTGATTCAATGCTTAAATTTAAAACTGCTCCACTGACAGCAAGCCAGATTACGGCTTCTGGGGCCTCTTCCTCCATTGCCTGTGCAAAACCAAAGCACTTATATACACAAAAGATAACCACATAAAAAAGCTAAAATCACTTTGCAACAGGTAGAGCCTCTCAATAGCTGTTGAATGTGCAAGTGTTTTATTCTCTCCCATGCTTTTCTTCTCTGCCTGTTTGCAAACTAAATGTTTTCCAGCTTTACAGTATACAGGATTTACAATTTCTTCAAAACTTGCACTTCTATGCCATGCAAAAACGCATACTTAGAATTCTCTCCTTCTTCTGTTTTGTCAGCAGTGATAGCCTTCATAAGATAGTTACCGAAAAAATATTTTTAATTTGAGATGCTACATCATTCCTCGAACCATGTGGGAAAAAAATATAGATGAGCTCTTTATATAGAAAGGCAGACTTCACAGAGCAAAAATGTTCTGTGGAAAATCCGCTTGTCCATCTTGCTTAAAAATACAAAAGCTGTTATAAAAATGCACCCTCAAATGTAGATATTGCTCCTTATTTTCCTCTAGGTATTTATCAGTCACACAATGAACAGTACTGCCTATCACATTTCTATTAATAAGCCCTACATGCTCATTATGACAGTTTTCTTCTATGTTTCATTAGTTTTGTTTTATGCAGGCATTCAGAAAATTATGACCTACCAGAAACATGCTTGAATCTGCTCTAGGTCAAAGTTACGGAGAAAAAAGATAGCTTTAAAAAATATGCATGGCACTATCACTATGCAGCACCTTATCGAGAAGAAATACACTCATTTTTAGCTGCCATGCAAGTGCTGTTGGCTTTGTAACTGACTGTGAACATGTGAGAACAAAAAAAGTGATGCTGTGTCAGTGTGTGGGCTGCAAATGAGAACTCCTGGCTCATAGATTTTGCCCCATAAGCAGTTCTGGCATTGTATGCAGTCTTATTGCCGTTTCCTTTGTCCTCATTGATCCTGCTATAGTATTACTCACATTTTGGGCTCCCAACTTGCTGTAAAAAACCTCTGTAATTTAATTCACTGTCTTTTGGGTGGAACTTTCTGACCACTAATTCTTCTAAGCTCATTATTCTTTTATTTTTCTAGGTCTCAGAACTTCAAAACTTTCTTTTTTCCTAAATCTTCTTTCCCTCCATGATATTGAAGAATCACGGAGTATCATCAATAAATACATTTTCTATTTGGAAAATGCATTAAAATCACCTATATAACCTGCTTGAAAGATAAATAAATTTCTCTTACATAGTGCACGAACTATATGAAAGCTTTGAAGTATTTCCTCTTCTTTCATCTAAAGTGTGCAGTTAAGAACATGTCCAGGGAATATCAAGGAACATTTTCTTGCAACAACTTTTGTCTTTCAGCTTTTTTTATTATTATTATTTTCTCACCTTTACTACACATGGGCCTACAATAGATGCTGTTAGGCTGACAAATTGCTTTCAACCATCTGAAACCTCGTGAAGTTCAACAAGGGTAGGTGCAAGGTCCTGCACCTGGGTCAGGGCAGTCCTCCATATCAATACAGGCTGGGGAATGAGTGGATGGAGAGCAGCCCTGCAGAGAAGGACTTGGGGGTACTGGTAGGCAAAAAATTGGACATGAGCTGATAATGTGTGCTTGCAGCCCAGAAAGCCAACTGAATCCTGGGCTGCATCAAAAGAAGTGTGGCCAGCAGGTCAAGGGAGGTGATTCTCCCCCTCTGTTTTGGTGAGACCTCACCTGAAGTACTGAGTCCAGCTCCTGGGTGCCTAGCACAGTAAAGACATGGACCTGTTGCAGTGGGTCCAGAGAAGGGCCACAAAACCAGTCAGAGGGCTGGAACATCTTTCGTGTGAAGAAAGCCTGAGAGAGCTGGGGTTGTTTAGCTTGGAGAAGATAAAGCTATAAGGGAGACCTTATAGCAGCCTTTCAATATGTAAAGGGGACTTATAAGAAAGAGACAGACTTCTTACCAAGGCCTGTAGTGACAGGACAAGTGGAAATGGTTTGAAACTGAAAGACTGTAGGTTGAGACTGGACATAAGAAGGAAATTTTTTTATGAGGAGGGTGGTGAGGCACTGGCACAGGTTGCCCAGAGAAGCTGTAGATGCCCCATCCCTGGCAGTGCTCAAGGCCAGGCTGGATGGGGCTTTGAGCAGCCTGGTCTGGTGGAAGGTGTCCCTGCCCATGGCAGGGGGTTGGAACTAGTTGATCTTTAAGGTTCCTTCCAATCCAAACCATTCTGTGACTCCATGATTAAACACTGCGTTTTGCTTACTAATACTGAAAGTACCTTAGAAACAGGAACAAAAGACTATTTAAATAATAATAAAAAAAGTCTGATACAACTTATGGCCAAAAAGATCCTACCAGCGCTACTGCTAACAAAGTTCTAGCATCATCATAATATGCATTTTTCAATAGAAAGTTTCTGGAGCTGGGCAGTTTTCTTAGTCAAGCCATTTTGTAGATTAGCCCTTACTTGCAATTACATGGAAATCTCCACATTGTACAAAACAAGTATCTGGATCTTTAAGAAAATAGGTAGGCCCTCACTAAAGCTGCCAATTTTTCTCAATGCAGACCTATAACAAAAGATTGCTTTAAAAGCTTGTGGTTCCTGAAGCAGGGTGACTGAGCTCATCCTTTCTGTGGAAAGTGATTCCTGCAAAGAAGTCCTGAGAAGCAGCTTGAGAGCAAAATAGCAGAAATTTCAGTGTATACATGGACTTATGACTCAGTACAATAGGGGTGTTCAAGGAGTTTAAAAACGAATCCTAGACTGTCTTGATCAAATTTTTTTATGTCTTATTCTATGCAAATGTTATGAGTCACCTTCACTGTAGCAGGTAAGTCAGCATTTCTGGCCATCACTGCAGGAAGGCGTTCCTCAGCCTTTGAGCACATATATACATCCCAGTGATGCCACGCTTAGATGGGCACTTTCGTGGATAGTGTGGAGCGTTTGGTTCCCTGATTACCTCATGGCTATTCCTGATAAGCATAATTTTTATTCTAGATTATAGCCAGAATGTCTGATTGCTTGGAACATCTTGCACAGTAGTAGGCCCATATGTCTATAGTCAGAATCTACAGCGTGCCCTTGGAGTTTGAAGAGAGAACCATATCTGAGTCAGGTTTAGCTGCTTTGGGGAGACATCCTTTAGGACAAGAGTGGGTGTGGAAGCGCTGGCCCATTCCAGGACAGCTACCAAATGAGAAAATTCATGAAAGTGGGAGAAATACTCTTTATTTGTAAAACAGTAAGTGCTCTAGAGACAAGAGGCCACATGGGTTTGAGGGTGAAACCCAATTATTCAGTATGTTCTCATGTAACATGGTGACCTCCTTGTGTAAAAATATCATCTGACAAGGTAGTAGAAATACCTCTGTGAAGACTGAGGAACTGGTGAATGTACACCTTGTACCTCTGAAAGTAGATGAGGAAACTCCAACTGGGAAAACAAAGAAAACCCATATGGGTTGACTTTAAAAAAAAAAAAAAGTCTGACATTCTCGGTAGTTTTGATCTACTCCTGTTGTTCAGGCTAACTGGCCCCAGAATAGCCTCTGTATTGTGCACTTAAAATGAACACAGGACAATTTTCACACAGAGGCTCTAAATCAGGTATCAGTGTCAAAAATAAAGGTGCTCAAAAGCCTCCGTATGAGGCCAAGTGATGTTCCTGAAGTCAAAAGAGCTTGTATAATGTGGTAAATCATCTCCCAGTAATAGCAGGGGATTAGGGTAACAGTTATTTTTCACTGAACCACAAGAAACACTGTAAGAATTGGCCGTGTTAGTGCTCCCAAAGTATTCAAGTGAGAAGACACTGGAAAAGGAACAGTTAGTAATTAAGAACATGTAAGACCCTCAAATTGTAATGAATGAGTGTTGGAAATATGTTTCTCCATCTGAAAAGCCACATGGGTAGGTATGCATATACGCATATACTTAAACTCATTAAAAAAAAAAAACCCGAAACCCTACAAAACAAAACGAAAAAAGAAACCTTTTCCTAAAGCAGGAGAGCCAAAGCCCAAAAGCGTATGAAGACTCTGGTACCTGCTCCAGGATGTGTCCAGCAATATTAGCTTATAAAAAAGGCCAGAGATTGTTCTTTGGGTTCTGAGGCCAGTGTCCCAGCTTGCATCACAGAACTACATTTTCTTTTTCCCCCCAAGAAGGAGTGATGATGTAAAACTGGCATTGGGAAATGGTCCCTGTTCCATGCTGTCCTCCAAGCCACGTTCAGGTACCATCTGAGAGGCTGCCAAGAGTCATGTGCAAAAACTGCCAGCTAATGTGCTTACAATTCAATTGTAAGAGCTCTGCGTAGCAGTGCCAGAGAACTGGCCTCTGAACCTTACCAGTGTAGATCCAGCTGATTAATCTTTCTCCAGGGTTTTGGTACCTTCCAATCCAGAATTGTCCACAATGACCCTTCTGCTGTACAAGCAGGTACCAACAAGACACCTAGCAAACTTCCTGGCATTCAGGAGCTACACAGTGCGAGTCCCAGGTAGTTGCCAGGAGCCCAGCTGCTACCGAGGAGCACTTGTGTGCAGACAGTTTCTCTCCTTCACAGTGGCACACAGAGGAGTATGAGCCATCCTCTCAAGCACTTCACTGTGCAGATTTATGTTCTAGGGACTTCAGCATCTGCCTTGCAGAATTCCTCCATAGGGATGTCTGACCAGACCTGTATCAGCATTCGATTCCTTGACTCCCTTCCCTGCAAGAGGAGTGCCAGACGTTAGTGATTCTGTTACCTCCTCTTTGATACAACTCTTCCCAATAGTTCTGCTCTCCCAAGTGCCAATAACCGAAAAGAGAGAAAAAAAACCCGGAAAAATAGGACAACTTTCCTATGCAGGGATGGGCTCGAGCCTGATCTGAATGGTGAGGAGGAAAGAAGGAATAGTTGTGCAGCTGCAGCATGATTTCATACTGTGAACACATCACTGGCCAGGGGTAATGATCTGGCTCCAGTGCCTCCAAATCCTCTTGTAAGACTACATTTGCCATATGTGTAAAAGTGACAGCTGAAGAGGCTTTGCTACCGTGGACTTTTCTAGGCATCTACCCTTGCCTCAAGTTTAAGGCTGGCAAGTGTCAGTTCTGACTTGTTTTTCTGGAAGTACTTTTTCTTTGAAATTAGATTCTGATTACTTTCAGGGGGTTTTATTCATTTCCTTTGTTTTTGGCCAGAAAAATATGGAACTATTCGCATTTCTGTGTGCACACATTCATGAACATAAAGATGCAAAAGAGAATGAGGGATAAATACCACTTCTGACTAGACATAACAATTGTGAAGGGAAGACTTATACACATTTTATGCTTTTGTTTTTTAATAAGAGGTGACATGCTGCCCTAGTGCTGACTCGTAGCAGAAGAGATTAAAAATTCTTGGACCATCATTAGCAAGAAATCACAGGGCTGTACTTACAGAGGTCATTAACTGTCCAGACATCTGTTGGGTAACAAATTCTGCTAAACATAGATCATGAAACAGTTCTTGAATTATGCAGAGGATAATTTCACAATCCAGAAAACAGAGAATTCAAGCAGAGAAAAAGCCGTGTAAGACCTTCTTACTGCCAGTTGGGGAGGAATTCACTACGATGTCAGAATTACAGGAAAGTTTGGTGCTAGTGGCAGTGGTCTGCTGGATTGTTACCAGTGCCATAAGGAACAGATTTAAATGATGGTCACAATTACAGTTACATACTCCACAAAGTAACCCACATTATAGCAAAATTGGCCATATTTAATTAGAGGGACACTGTGACAAAAGTGTCCAGCTAACTAGACAAAAGTAAAAGCTCCAAATGTCTCAGTGAAAACTACTGTAAACCATGTTAACACATGAGTAATAGATTTCAGTACAAAAAAGGGAGTTAGGAAAAGGGAGTTAGGAAACAATGAGCAGAGGCAGCAATGGAAAAATTGGCGATATGGTGGAGGGCACTCCACCACTCCAAAGAATGTATAAATTAAAACATAACAGACCCTAATTCCCCTTGAAAAAGGAATACTGTGCCATTCCCCATAAGTTAGCTGTAGTAGCTGGCTGGTAGGGGATCACAAGTGAGTCCCACCATGCTGCACTGGACTATAATTGGGTTAAAAGGCTGTCACCTCTGAAATGAGAGCTCAAGTGATATCTGTCAACCTTTGGAATCAGGAGTTACTCTGGATTCAGGAGTTACTTATTAGCTGCTGCAGAAGTCAAGCACACAGAACAACCAATCATCGAAAACACAGACACTGAAAACACTTGTCAAGGCAAATGAGTAGTTTTGGCTTTTTTCCCTCAGCCAGCTGAGAGCCACACTGAATACCTAAGTAGAAATGTCAAGGAAAACATATTGTAACTTTTTCTGAAGGAAAAGACAAGATAAAGAGGACGTGAAATGGGAGACATGAAGAAAAATAAGAATTGATCAAAGCAAATAAAATAATAAAAAACCCCTGCAATAACTTGGAAGTAAATGGAATGGATGTAATAGTTAAAAGTCTGATATTTTTGTTTCCTTTGCATTATTAAGTTTCATCTTCCTTCAAGTCCCCAGTTATATAAATCAGCTGTGTATTCACAACTCACATAAACCAGCCATGAATGCATATAACAGTGTCGAGGCCCTAGGAAAACGGAAACAACAGAAAATAGAAATGCCTCAAAGGAGGGGAGGAGCAGGAGAATCTCAGAGACTATGTTACATATATCACACAACCAGTGTACACAACACACTCTGCCAAACCTGGGGAAGCATACACTTAGTGTCAGCCTGAATTATGGGATGGGCTTTCTTGGACTTTTTTCTTGGACCCATGTTTAGAAAACAACGATAAACCATATATTGCCTTAAAAATGGTTTTCCAACAGGAAAATATTAGAACTGATCCCGAAACGTTCAAGGCTTTCTGATTGCAACATCATGAAATTGAAAGCCATCCCCAACAAAAATAGAACTCATTTTTGATGAAAACAGCACTGCTTGGTGAAGACTGTTGTTATGAAAAAAGGTTACACTTGTAATTCAATGTTTGTTATAAGCTGGACTCAAGTCAGTTCTAAAATTTTCCTAATAAGAAATGCTTTTGTATTCTCAGCTTGGTAAGAATTATCCTTTTGTGCTTTTCAAAGCCATGTCTTAAGCATCCTTCCTTCCCATTTGAAATATTTCTAAAACAAGACATATTTTTCTGCAAGTTGGTGCAAGACAGATTTGCCCACCGTAGCATCCATTCAAATTTTCTGTAACAAATACGCCTTACATCAGGGCTTCAATGTGTGCATAAAAGTAGAAAAAAATCCCTCTGACTTAATTTTAACTGTATCTTTTGAATAACATGCTCAGCAAACAATCCCAAACACTTTGCCAAAGGTGCTTCAAGTCAGGGAATAAAGATGAACAGATTTCTTCCCTGGATGAAAGAGGCTTTATCAGGTTTGTTTTAGTCTAGAAGACCTATATCTTTGCTTTATAGATGGCTTTTGTGGGAATTTCCAATTAGCTACTAGCTGAGATTTGCTAAGTTTTCATTAACTGCCAAGTGGCAAAAGACAGATCAAGTGGTTGGTCTATGTTCCATTTGACACCAGTCACGCCTGCTGCTTTCCAGAGAGCAACCAAGTGCATCTTTTAGAGTGTGTTTTGATTTTGGGCGTAAGATGGCAATGCATAATAATCACACTTAGAGTAAAAGCTGGATAATAAACTTCTACAGTGTGGCAATATTTTAAAGGAAGAGCTCTCAGCTCTCAAATACCACATGCAGGTGTGGTATCTCAGTGGGAAGCAATTTAGGGATGAATGAATAATTCTGTCCTCTTGTTTACCAAGACTATACCCATTACATTGGCCATTAAAAAATGGGGGGGGGAAGAAAACAAGACAAATCCACCTCATTTTTTTGCCTCCCTGGGAAGCGCTCGTAGACTATCTTTTAGCTGTAACCGCTTTATACTCTTAAGTTGACTGTGGCTGGAATTGGTGTCCCTTAGCCACTCGATTAGTTAGATAAATTCTGCACGCCTGCGTCTGGGATCCATGGTAATGGAGTTACGTTGCTATGCTATGAAATGGGCGGAAGGGTTCAGCACTTCAACGAGGGGATGATTTCCAGGGCTACTGAGTCTTGGTAGTGTAGACAAGAAGGAATGCTTGGAGGAACGAACAAAAGCAGTTGCTGGAATGGTGACAGGAGATCACTCAGGTCGGTGGGTACAGGCAGGGTACTGATGTCCCAGGAAAGCTTCCCTGGGAGGGATGTAAGAACCATATGAAAGATGGCTTAAAAGTGGTGTTGTGGTGAAAGAATATCTTGGTTCTGGTCCTATCATCCTGAGGAGAGCCTGCATGGCAACATTGTGTGTTACAGGTATTTGTGTGGAGGACTGCATTAACCCCTTATCACACATGCAGGACCTTCTAATCAGGGCTACAAGAAGAGAAAGCTAAACAAAACCAGGGTGGGCTGCTACAAATGATCTCTAACTATCTGATAGATACAACTATTATCTCTGGCCTTCTTTCTTTTTCCTCCTGGCATAATAAGCTAAGGTCTCCTCATACCTGTTGTTTTAGCAAATGCAGAAGACTTCTCCCGCCTTCATGCCCTGGGGCACTGGAGGGGAGCTGAGAAGTCTGTACCAGTATTTCCCTGGGCCCTCTGGCGTTATCAGGAATCAAGTGGACTGCTGCTGCCTGCTGCTACCTCAAGGATGGAAAACAAGTTCAAGAAGAAATAAATAATAAAAAGAGACAGGTAAAGTATCTTAGCTTTTGTATGCTAGAGGGTGTTTTCTATTCTCTTTGGGTCTTGACGTGCCAGCTGAGATACCCAAGAGACAGAATAAATTTAAAGGCCCAGAGCTGAGACAGGTTTTTGTTCTTGACCAGAATCCAACCTTAAGTGAAAGGAGCAATGTAACACATCAGGAAGGATATGTAAGAACTGTATATCTATTTATCTTATATGCTACCTTATTACAATTGTAATTTTGAAATGTTTGTTTTAAGCAGCTTTCTCCATGTTAGATTTAATATTCCCACCAGTACCAAATAGGTCCTGCTCCGTTAAACATGGTTAAATACATACGAAGACAAATCAAAGCCTAGAAGACCTTTCAACCTAAGGCCAGTAATATCAAAGGAAAAGCATGTATAATGACAAAAGCCTCCTTATCCTCTACCCAGGTGCCTTGCAGCCTCTCCATCATTAACTGACTGACTTCTGCTGTCACAGCACAGATGGTCCTTGAAGAGATTAGTTTTTCCTCTGCAAATAATTTTATTGTGCACTTCTATCATAACTTTCTTTGGAAGAACCCAAGTACCTCACAAATATTCATGAACTTAGTCTCCCAGTACCCACAGTCTGTACAGTTAGAAAACAAACTGTATCAAACTACTATAATACCTATTTCCTTGCATTTCCACATCAACTATTCTTCCCCTGGATGATACACTGCTGCTCGCTGCAGTTCCAACTCCTGAGCCAGGAAACAGCAAGGGATTTGGAGGACTGGAAGGGTGGTGGGGAATACAAAAACCCCTAGGAAGCTTCAAAGGCTATCCTCTGGGCTTCCCGATAGACGGACAATGAAGAGGAGGCCGTCTTTGAAGATGGGCCAAAAGAAGCCAGAATGCAACTTCTTTAAGAGGTCATCGTTCTGCAAAGGCATGTAGTTTCACTGTGTTCTGGTGCTGGGGAAGCCAAAGTACAGACTTCTAAAAGGTGCTAGACAGTTTCAAAGGCAGGCAGCTGCCTGTACAAATTTTAGAAAAATAGGCACCCTCAGTCCAAGTCCTAGAATATACATTAAAAACTGAGATGCAGTTACCTTAATGTGACTTTTCTGAAAAGAATTTGGGGTTACATCTTATTTGACCCCAGCATTCTCAGTAATTACTCAGTCTAGGATGAGTTTTATATGTTTACCTAAGCTATCTGAATTATAAGATTTTATCAATTTATCTTTGGTAATAATTTCAGGAAGAGAAAAAAAGTAGGGTCAAGGCCTACTGAATTGAAACAAGTAAAAACAACCAAAAAAATCAACAATAAAAGCAGCCGTGTATGCAAGACAAGTGAAAAATAAAATTTTATTTATAAAAAAAGCAAGTAAGTTGAATGCACAGGTCTTGGCTAAAGGAAGACTAAAACGAATAGGACATGAGTATGAAAAGGTAATAAATTGAAACTCAATGGTGTACAAAGATATATATTTAACGATAAGCAGTAACATAAAATTAGCCAATGGAAAATATAAGACTTAAACAGGGGAAAAAAGTTTAACGGTCACAATCTACAAGGCTACAGAATGGTATTCTAAAGGAAGCTCTGAAAATTTTACCTTTGTCATTAAAACCCGGGCTGACCGAGATCTTGACATATTCTTTGTGAAACAATTCTTTATTGAGGAGAAAGCCAATTAAAAAAAAAAAAGTTATACTGTCAATTTTAGATCTCAGACCTGCTTGAAGGTCTTTAGCATAACATCTTTCATTCAAGCTTGCAGTTTAGGACAAAATAAGGCTAACACTGTGTGATAACACAACAAAAATATCACAAAATTGACAGGGAAAAGAAGCTGTTCAGGGAAAAAAAACACAGTAAAAGCAAATGATGCCAAAAATGCTCTTCAATTTTTTTGATATGATGTTTTTTGAGGTATATTTTCATACTTATATTTGAGTTACGATTTATTGACTTAGCATACAAATTTAAATTGGAACTTGCATTTTTAATATCATCTTATTTGTCCCCAACTGAACAACACTCATTCTAAAGACCAGAAAATCAGTACCTTTAGGCATACACATACATCCATGCTTCCTCATGGATGCACAGCAGATAACAAACAAAAAAACGTATGAAAGTAGCTGGAATCTTTTGCATCATCAGAACAGCAAGAGCATTCCTCCAGACAGAACCATGCTGAAATAATTCATCTACATTTAGGAGAAAAGGTAGAACTAGCTCATTTAGACCTCACATGGGGTATAACTTTGCCCACCATGTAAAAAAGCTGAAACCAAAGATGCATCAAAGTGACAGCCTCAAGCTCTCTCCCTGCTCCTCTGTGTCAGCTCTACCAGTAATGAGCATAAGCACTAGTATCACTGGGTTTTGTTCCTTTTTAGCAAAGCTCCTATCCAGATTTATAAATGTGACTCTGATGGCAGTACTAGCCATTAGAACTCTTACATCAAGAGGCTGATACACACTTAAGGCTTAGGTTGATTATCTATCTTTGAAAGAATCTTTCTCAATATTAATAAAATTGGCCCACTCCCAGGAGAAAAGTACTAATGCCTACCACAGACAACACACATCCAGCCTTGATTCTGCCCTATAGGGGATCTAATAGAAGATGCACAGGAGCGGGAAGAACTGAATGTTCCGAATGGCTTCAAAGATAACAGCAAAAAGCAAGTACATACAGAAAAGTACAGTAAAGTGGTTTTGCTTGTATAAATCCCTCTGGAACTGTGTATAAGTTTTGTCTGTGGCATTCTTCTATCAGTGATAATCACAAAGGCTGAGAAGAATAGGGGTAGAGTGTGCCAAGCTACTTCGGTCCCACCTTCCTCTAAGGTTGGTAAGAAAATGCCTGCATGCCTTCAGCTTGCAGTTTTCCAAGTTGGTTCAGAATTCATGCTGCTTTATGACCGATTCTACCATTATGAGTGATTTACTGGCAACAAAACTTAAAAACTCCAAATGACCCTCCAGGACTTATGCAAAATCTCCATGGCCCAGGCTGCCTTTCACCATGACACTTTCCTGCTACAGCAGTGACTCTAAAATGCTGTTTTTTCTAGCACTTTGGAGAAGGAATCATTCCAGAAGCTTCCCATTTTTAGGGTGCTCTCCAAGAAGATGCATGACTCTTGACATGTAAAAGTGATGCTGTTTTTATTAGGACAGTCAATGAAACATCAGCAACATACAAACGAGAAAGAAGATGGCATGTCTGAAGGATGTGCCTATCTCAGAGATTTAAAAGGAAGCCAATTAGAGGCCGACATCATACACTTACTCAACATTATTCCCAAATGAAGTTACTAATCCCAAGACACGACTGGTTAAAGCAGCACTGCAGCCTTTACTTAACAGCTTGAATCCCACCACCTTAGGGAGAAAATGACTACTCTAGCAGCAGCCAGTCTTGCTGACCTTAGGAGCTGCAGAACATACCTGCAGCTTTCTGTGGGGAGCTGAGGGGAAGAAAGGTGTCCCAAAACACCTCTGTAGAGAGGAAATGGCTGCAAACCAAGTCTCTCTGATAGTCCATATATTCTACTGCATAACCGGGGCTGGCATGCAGCTGGATTCCAGGGCAACCCAGCAACGTGACCTCTGTGGCACCTGCTAGTTTGCTTCCTCTGACAGCAGGGATTCAGATTCACTGGCAGAACCTGGAGCAGAACAGCCTTGCTTCTGCTCTTAAGACACAGCACCACTGCTGGAGCTCGAACACTGAACTACTGGAAAGATACAAGCAGCTCAAGAGCCACTGGATGCACATAAGCTTGGCCACGCTTCCCACCACTAGCAGGATCCACACTGAGAAATACTCAAGAGTAAAAGATGTTGCTTCCAAAGAAACCCAGCTGCTGTATCTTGGTCTGCACCAATTGCAAAGATTCCTGCCCAGCTCTCACAAAGTCCTTGAGATTGGAGATTCCATAATGGCCTTGAATGATGAACTGGGCTGAAAAGAAGTGGCCCTGACTTCATCCCAGTGCCTGAGAAGGGATGGCACGGGTCGCAGATGCAGCGCCCACAGGAAAGCCAAAATAAGCTGCTTGCAGGCATAAGAATGCATACCAATCTGTAATGGAAATACAGTTATATCCCTCCCTCTTCCTAGAGACTAAATGCTAATCTTTCATTAGTCTTAAAAAAAAAAAAAAAAAAAGCCCAAACCAGCTCTTGCCTAACAAGACAGAAATCCTGCCTGGAAAAGCAAGATGAATCAAACCAGGACACTGGCAATTTTATCTTGAGAAAAGGAAGGAGCACAGTGGCTTCATACCTTCTAGTGCAGTGGTGGGAGCACATCAGCTGGATCATGGGGAAAAAAAAATAAATCAGTCAGATGGGAAACCGAGCAATCTCCTGGACAGATTATATTAAGAAATGGCTCTGGAGTTACTGCTCCACGGTTACAGGAGCAGAAACAGCTGAGACTCAATTTTTTTTTTTTTCGGGGGGGGGAACCCAAAGCACCAAACAACTGAGAACAGAGACCTTTTTCATTAATTGGTTGGAAACACTCCACAATTATATGGTTTATAGGAAACAAATCTGGAGTGCCTTAGTGTGGATCAAAGAAACATTAGTGTTAATGTCTGCCTGGACGTAGGGGAAAAGGTCACAGCTAGGGCTAGCCGGTTTTTTTCCTTTTTTTTTTTTTCTTTTTTTTCTCTCTCCCTGAAAGCATCGAGTAAAAGGCTAGACCACGTCTCTGGGAATTCACCATCAAAATGGTACCGAACACTTTTCCCCATCCTAAGCCCCGTGGAGATGACAGACGACGCCAAGCACCGCCTGCCAGCGGCCGCTGTAGCCGTGGCCACCGAGCCCCCCCCCCGGCACCAGGGCCGGAGCGTTCCGGACTGCCCTCGGGCTCCCCAGCCGCCCCCCCGCCGAAGGGCTGCGGCGGCCCTCAGCGGCGCACAGCGCCCCCCGAAGGGCGTCCTCCGCCCGGGTGAGGGGGACGGACCCGTGGGGGCAGGAGGGGACGGACCCGCGGCCCGGGGGCCTTCCCGCAGCCTCAAGGCGAGCCGCGGCGCCCGCCCCCTCCCCCCATGACTCACCCGCCGGCCCGCCCGCGGCCAGCGGGGACAAACCGCCAGCGCCGGAGTCGCCGCCCCAGCCACCGCGGGGAAGCCTGCGGCGGCCCGCGCTCCCGCGGGGCCTCCCCCGCTGCCCTCCCCGAGCGGCCGGGTTACCCCCCACTGCCGCCCCAAGACAGGCGGGCTGGGGCAGGGCGCTACCCCCGCAGGACGCCTCACCCCAGCGCCCTGGAAACAGCCCAGCAAGGGCGGCAGCGGGGTCGGCCCGCCTGAGGAGCGGGGCCCCCCGCCCTGCCCCGCGCCCCCCGGCCGCCCGCCGCCACTGCGCCTGCGCGGCTGCCGCGCTCCGCCGCCCGCTCCGCCGCCCGCTCCCCCCACCGCCCATCTCCCTCAGCGGCTCCCGCTGCCCCCCTCCCCCCTCCTCGGGAATTTGAATATGCTAATGAGGCGGTTGCTAGAGCCCTATGGTGGGGCCGGGAGGCGGTCACGTGGGGCGGGGACGTGTCCTTCAGGGGCGGGCCCCGACCTGCCCAGGCTGCCTTAAAAGCGGGCGGCGAGCGAGGAAGCGCCTCAGTCAGAGAGAGAAAGTGCCGGGGTGGTGGGCCTGCGGCTGCTCCGCCTGAAACTTCTGAGTAACATCAACAGGGGGAGGGGAGGGCGGGCGGCGGTGGAGGAAGGTGGTGGTGGGGGGAAGGTTAGCAGCAGCGCAGCCCTATCCGCCTCTCCCTCATAAACCAGCCTGTGTTGGGCTGAGCAGGCCCCTCACACAAAGGAGGGCAGGGCAGGCAGGGCTGCCCCCCCCTTCCCCCCCGCCTCGGCAGAGGGGCAGCGGGGAGGCGCCCTTCCCCGTGCAGAGCACTCACAGCCACTTACTCCTCTCCTGTCCCCCGTCTTCTTCTCTTCTTCTCCCCCCCTTCCTCCCACCCCGCCCCGCGGTGCTCCCCTCAGCCCCCCGCCCGCTGTCCATGTAGCCGCCCGGCCGCCGGCCCCTCCGCACTATGCCCATCTTACTCTTCCTGATAGACACGTCCGCCTCCATGAACCAGCGCACCCATCTGGGCACCACCTATCTGGACATAGCCAAAGGCGCTGTAGAGACTTTCATGAAGGTACCGGCTCTGCCTTGCGAGAGGAGGCGAGAGAGAGCGAGAGTGACTGCGCGGGGAGGGGAGGGGGAGGCAGGGCGCGGGGGGCTGCCTGGGCCGGGGGCGCGGGGCGAGGGCGGGCGGGAGTGCGTGTGTGTGCGGGCAGGGAGGGGTGGGCAGGGCCGGGCCGTGCCGAGCCGAGCCGGGGGGGCTCCGGCGCCGCCGCCGCCTCTCGGCTCACCCTCTGCTTTGTCCCCCGCGCCGCAGCTCCGAGCCCGGGACCCGGCCAGCAGGGGAGACAGGTACATGCTGGTCACTTTCGAGGAGCCTCCCTACGCTATCAAGGTAACCCCCGCTCCCCACCCCCCCACCCCCGCCGCTCCCCCCCCCCCCCGGCCTCCTTCCGGCCCTTCCGCGCCGCCGCGGGCCGCTGCCGGCGGCCGCCCCCCCGCCCGCCTCGCCCGGGCTGCCGGCGGGCCGGGGGAGCTCGGCACACACGGGCTCTGGCGGCGGCGGCGGCGGCGCTGACATCAACATGGCCGACATTTTTTCCCTGTGTGGTGTGTGTGAGCAGCAATGAACTGTGGGGGATATTTATTCAAGTTGGAAGAAGTGACAGCAACTCCAAGGAGAGTTCAGCTTGGAAGGGGCGAGCGGGGGAAGGACCGACTTCAGCCCGGAGAGTCCGGACTCGGAAGGGGACGGCACTTCCCTCAGCCCCGCCGCGCGGGGGGGTGGGGGTGGGGGGACGGGACGTACGGGGGGGGGGGAGGGGGCGGTGGTCCACATGACACAGGACGGTGAACCTGTTGGAGGTCGCTTCGCAGTGCAGCTGGCTTCCATCTGGGAAGGGCTGTGGGAGAGCTACGTAAATAGCTGTAAGGTTTGTGCATCGGTGACTTCACAGAAACTTACCCCGTGGAACAAATCAAAAATCTTCATTTTATACATGAAGAGCTCTGAGGTTTAAGAGAAGGACGTCTTTTCAGGCTTCATGGAACGACACTAAATATCAGTAACTTCAAAGGTGTTTTGTTAGCATTTGTGGTGAGCTGCATGCAGCAAGGAAGGCACTTCGTAGCCTAACAGGAAAGCGGAGCTCATATCTGGAGAATAAGTCTTCTCACATTTTTCTTTTCAGGCTGGCTGGAAGGAAAACCATGCAACGTTTATGAATGAACTGAAAAACCTTCAGGCAGAAGGACTTACGACACTTGGCCAGTCCCTAAGGACAGCTTTTGATTTATTAAACTTAAATAGATTAGTAACTGGCATAGACAACTATGGGCAGGTAGGTTGACTATTAATAGGCAGAAAAATCGTAAACCACAAACTACCTAGAGACACCAATTAGCTAGTTGTCCAAGTGGCATCTTCATGAAATATGCAGTATGGGGTCTTCTTCATAAGTAAGCAATGCTCAGATAGTTTGAAGAAATGCAGTTGATGACTGTAGTTTGGTAGCCAACCTTTTTTTTTTGTAATTTTAGTTACTCCTCAGTTTTTATACTGTGAGGTAGCCTTCAAGTTGACCACCTAATATAAACTGTTTCTTTTTTTGTATCCAGTCTATGTTTCAGAACCTTAGCTGGTGAGCCTGGTGAGGTCATGAAATCTTTGCTTTATCTAATACAGTACTATATAATCAAATAAGTACAGTTGGGAGATGGGCCTTTTTACTAACAACACTGCATGTCCAAAAGTAGGAATGGAGCACAACTCTTTCAAAATGCTTTCTTTCCAATGAGCTTAACACAACTTTTTACTACATACCTGTATTTTTATAAACCTGCCTGTTGTATCAGAGCCTTGAGAAGCTGTGCTTTTCTAATGTCTGTTTTGCAGCTGTCACTTTAAAGCAGGACTTTTTCTTGGGTTGGGCTCAGTAGTATGAGTTGCTAAAAGACAGCAACTCTAGGTTAAAAGTGTGCTTTAGGAAGCGTTATGCAGTTCTTTCTGGCACTGGATCAAACCCTGGATTTGTTTTGCATAAGGGACCTTACTAGTATTGGGCAAAGTATATAGTGTATTTTTCACGTGGGATGTACCAGCTTGAATCTCCCCTTTTTTGTTTGTTGTTCTCATGTAATGTTCCCTCTACTATCTGAGGATTAGTTACTGCTCTTGGTATTTAACATGGGAATGTGGTTGTGAAAATAAGTCCCCTTTCTCCCCCTCCCCTTTCCAGTCTAGGCAGAGGCTATGTGATAACATGCCATGTTTGTTTGGAAAGGAAATTTTAGTCTCTCATATTGCATTTTATGGCTTTGCCACTAGATGAGATCAAGCAAGCCTAAACATTTTTAAAATGCCAGTTTAGTGATGAAACTTATTAAAAAAACCCCAACCAAACAACAAACCCAAAACCTGCTAGTTCCACACACAGGTTTTTTTTTTTGTCTATTACCATCTGCTGTCCTCTTATACATCTGTGTGCTAATCTTCCCCATTTTCTGATGTTTTTGTTTAGTTAAATGAGCTATATGAAGTTTTTTGAAACACCAGAGTAGGCGCACAGATGAAATACTTGCTCTTTCCCATTGCTACTGATAATTATAACATTCTAATTAAACCCATGTCAAATAATTGGTTCTAAGTGAACCAGCAGTGCTCAGCTACTCAATCAAGTGGGTAGTTGAGTTGTCATGACTGTTTTGACTCACTTGTAGTGTTCATTACTTGCAAATAGCTGTTCTTTTGTCGGTGGAGCAATGACTTTGATCTGTTTTGGTTACAAGTCTGTATCGGGGCTTGAAACCACCCTTGCTTATGCATGTTTTTTGCTCTGTTCCACATGTGGAGCAGGCTGTTGAAGAGGTGTTCACATGTGCAGTCAGGTGACTAAATAGAAATTCTAACTTTTTAGTGTCTGCAAAAATAGAATATATTGCAAGTGACATGTCATCTGTAACTGAAGTCACAGGTTCCCATTTTGGCTCTACTAATTTAGTAGTGGGTTTTCATATATTGGATAAAATTCTGTAGTACTTAACTGGTCCTTCAACACTTGTAGGATGAGATCCAGGGCAGTTAACTTTCTTCACATTCACTTTGGCCTTTGAGCACTATGTCATGTTATCCTGACAACTTCCTGTTGTTCCTGTCTACTACCTAAAATTTGCTCGATAAATGGGTATTTAAATGTACATGGTATGAGAAACTTACACATTCATCAGGGTAATAAAAGTGATCAGAATGCTCAGTTGCATTTGAAGTAGTTTTCACTCAGAACATGAATTGATGATTCACTTTTTTGAAGCAACTACAAATACTAAGACATAAAATAGTAGTTAACTAAAATATAGCAAATGTGTTTGAAGAGTGATTATCTTAGAGCAGGAGAAGAGAATTTTTTAAAAAATGCAACGTTTAGATTATCTTAGGTGTGGTGTTACATGAAGTAATAAATCCAAACTTTTATTAAGGTTTTCTCTGGGAATTTTCTCTGGCTTAACATTTTTTGACTACCATCCTTGTTTTCTGGTGTATTGACAAGCTTCTGAGATATTTGCTAAGTTCCACTTGTTTCACATGTATGAATTGTAAAAGAGATTTTTACTATACAAATGACAAGACGTGATACAAGCTTATGGGATTGTTTGGTTATGTCATCCAACAGCATGGTGTCTTGTCTCCCTGCTGCGTATGAACTGTTTGTTTAAATGGCAGTGACTCACCATACTTGATTTCTTTCAAAGTAGACCAGAGTTCTCCATCAGCTGACTTCCTGAACAAGAGTGATGGCTGAACGGTCATTCAGAAATTGAGGAAAATCTCCTGCTTCATATTTTATTGCAATATTAATGTTTGGATTTTTAATATGAGAATTTATCATATTACTTTTTCAGTAAATACATACTGACTCAGTTGGTCGTGAAGGTTGAGTTACCAAGTATACAGCTGCATTAGCTGATCACAGTATCTCATGTTCAGATCTTAAAGGGACACTGTCAACACATTTAGGTTGTCAAGAACCTGGAAGACTTTTTCATAAGCTGTTTCTGATATTAATGTTACGGTATGGCTTTATAAACTCTTAGTCTTGCCTAGGGTTGTTAGATCCATGTTTTTGTGAAGGTTTTTGTCAGCAACAAAAGATTTTGGAAAGTACATGTATTTTAAGGTGACCATTCCTGTAATTTTTACAGCATCTTCAGATTGATAGTGTGTATTATATTGCTTGAATCCAAGAATAGTTACAGGGTTCCCCCCCCCATAGTATGCTTTGTGCTGATTATGATAGCAGAATGAACCTTCGAATACGGTGTCAACTTTTAGCGTTCATTAAAAATAGTGGTCCTTTTCACCTCTGCATTTTTATGGAAAGCTTAGGAAAAAATAGAGGATTTGGACGTCTTCAGGAAGAAAACAATTTAAACACATTAAGTCAAATCGAAAAAAACATTGTAGTTCATTAACCCAGTTTGTACTTGGCAAATTGACTTATCTTTATCATGTTTTCCCCAGTTCAGCTTCTCCATTGTTTCAGGTAGTCTGAAATACTGAGCCTTTCACTAGCAGATTTTCTGTCGTCTTGGAATACACTCCTAAATCTTATAGCTATGGCTTGTTCAGCAGCACGTGGTGTAGTCACAATTCAACTGAGTAGTTTTGAGTGAGGCAAACATGCAGCTGGTTATAGGTGATGGAAGGGTTAAATACTAATAGATGCATTTCTCTGTGGAAACAGAAAACACGAAAAATGTAGCTATTATAATACAGTACACATGTAAACAGATGATTGAATTGAACCATCTATGTACTTCAGTTATTTGCAGTTTGTAGTGAAGTTTCTAAGACTGAGCTCTGAATCTAAGGTAGGTAAAGTATGTATCAATGGTGTTTTGATACTCATGTGCAAAGGACCAACACAGCTCCCTACCAAAACTTGAATCTGAGGGATGTTTGAAATTGCTAAAGCTTTGATTCTGTGATACTCCTTGTGTTTCTTCTTGCCTATTGTTATTTGCATAATGAACGTCTCTGATGATTTTTTTTCAGCAGTATTGCATAGAATGAGGTTTCAGAGGATAAAATGTACATACCTCAGTGGCTTTCAAAGCAGTTGAGTTGATATATCAAGGTATTTTTCCAAAATTTTTCAGGGTGAAATTTCATGTCAATATTGTGGCTGGAAACAGCATTTTTTGTAACAGTAAGCTTTTTATGAGCTTTTAATCTCACAGGAGTATCTTGTACATGTTCTTCAGCATCGTAATAATTATTGATACAGCAAAACTGGCTTAGAGATGAGTTTGACTTTTAAACAAATTTGATATAACAAAAGACATGCTAACTTAGTTGTTTTGAAACAGAAAAGGCAACTATAATGCTCCTGTAATCCAAGCGGACTTGGGATAGGTATTTTTAATTCAGTGATGAATAAGTTACTCTCTGGATTTAGACTAATGCAAGAAACACTGTTTTGATGACTTACCAGGACGTGTGCAGTCTTGGTGAAAGCCTTTTTTTTTTTCTGCAGTGCATTTCACATATGTACAAAAGCATAAGTAAGAAATTTTAAGGCAAACTGAAATCTGAATGAAATTCAGCGGATTAAGAATATTTTGGGAACTTAAAAACATGCTAAGAGCTGGAAAGACCTATTTCTGACCTCAAAGTTGGAAGGTGTCCTGTGTATAATGGCACTTATTTTGAATGCCACCTCTTTTTTTTCCCCAAGGGTTTTAGTCATACCTTGTATCACCATCAAACAATTCAATTTTAGGTTAACTGTTACTTTTTAGTTTTCTCAAATATGTGATTAAACCCATTTGTAGCTACAGTAACATTATGGCTGATGAGTTCACACAATAAAGCTTTGTGTTGATCTGTAGAGATGAGCATGTTTTACCGTAATGGCTTAAATAGTATTCCAAATACATGTAAATAGCATATCTAGGAGATCAGGTCTAATTGTGCTTGTAGGCACACAACAGCTTTGATTTTAAATCACACATTGTAGACTGACTCCTTGCTTACATACTTTTCTGTGTCTAAGATATGCTGAGCTTAAAAAAAGCCCGCTCACACTTAGAAAATATTGTCCCCTAACATTGCATGCATTATGCTTTTGCAGTGCTATGTTATGTTTTCTTTAAATTTTTGAGCACTTTCGTTTTCTAGTTGTTTTTTTCAGGATTGTTACTGGATTTCCTTGCTTCCAGAAGTCAAAAACCTTTGAGCATGACTTCTGTCTTGGCATTCTGAGGTCATAAACACTGCACTGGAATGGCCTGTGTTGAATGTGCATCCAAATTTGGAACCAAAGTTTAGGTTAGCATTTCCTGCTTTGTCATGCTGGCACGGTTGCACCGGCAGTTTGCTTCTCATGTTGGTGGAGGCAGAGGTTTGCGCTTCTATACCAGCTTTTCCATTCTCTCCCCACCCACCCCCCCCGACCAACCAAATGGGAGAATTTCAGACAGTAGAAAACAACATAGCAAGCTTAAACATGGCAATGGCAGAAATGCAAAGAGGAGAGGATTTCTCAGTCTCCTGTTTTCTGTGGGATAGAAATGGTTTTAATGTAAACCTGTATGCCTGTTAATGTCAAATAGCTATATGTGAAGTGCTGATGAAAGTCAATCTTTCTCACCTCCTACATGACAAAATTAGGCATATTGCTTCCAATTTATGCTTTTTAGGCTGCAGCCTTTCAAGAGTGGACAAGATGGCATGTTTAAATGTTTGTAGTTTTTAGTTAGTTTTGTTTTACAGTATCCTTTAATGAGAACTGTGGCAGGCATTGTTGCAAATGTTTTTTCATGTTGTGAGATGCAACTGTATGCCTTTCAGCCTTGCCAGAGCAGCAAAGTTCACTGAAGGTCTCAGTAATAATAATGACATCAGACTTCAGTGTTTGTAAAATCACTTGTCTTGTTATAGTCTAATAGATATTTAAAGAAGAATTTAAAAGTTAAAACAAGCTTACACAGAGTACTTTGTTTTTTCCAATGAAAAGGATTTCACAAATCTGTTTCACTAGCAGAAAGAAGTGAGATACTTTGTCATGTTCTGAATAACAGATATGCTTTGATCTCTTTGAAGATTTAAGTGCTCGCTATTTCAATACATTTTATTTGGAAGGGGCAATGCCATAACATGTTCATTGTAGCTTTGGTTTTTAGCAGTCAGGTGAGCAGAGTCACACTGCCAAAGCTTAAGCAGATGATACAGGTGATGCTTGAATTCACTAAATGGTCATCAGAGAAAGTCTTGAGGACAGTTAGGAGTACCAAAATTTTATCTCTTGGCTTGACTTGTGATGTAGAACAGTTTGTGCCTCAGGTCATCATAGGCTCCTTAGATGTACTAGCTTTCTTATTTGTTGAAATGTGCTTGAAGGTGTGTCTCATAGTTGGAGTATTCTTGTCTTTTTGAAACATATTTGCACTTCAGCACAGCTAATTGTCAGGGAGGCAAAGCAAATACATGTAAAGAGCCAGAAGTTTGGTTATCTTGTAAAGCAGAAGTATTTATTTTTTTTTCTCAGTGTCACCATCCTTATGTTTATTTTCTTTAAGCTTTATTGTCACTTTTCTTACAGAATAGTTACCTTCAGTCATGGATTTCTGTTGTAGACAGTCCATATCTCTGAAGCTTGTAGGGAAGAACTGTTATTTGTGCATATGTCTGAATTTTAATTGAAGTCAGACTCAGTTGAATCTGATTGTGTTGCTTGAGAGTCTTACTTGCTGCTTTTTTTTGCTTGTAATACAAACAACACAGTGAGTTTTTTAGTTCATAGAATATACCTATATCTGCATCTCCCACTTGAACATGATAATGTTTCCACTTCATGTTGTGATTTTTAGCATTGTATTATCTGGCCCTTTTTTCAAGCTGCTTTCACCGGTTGTTTATGCAACAGATTGGAATTCCATCTAATTTGTGAATGAACTCATATCAAACATCCAATTTTCATTGTGTGATTATGGTGCTAATTTGAATTGTCCAAAGTGTAGACCAGTCTTCTGTAGAGAAAAAATAATTCTGCAGATAGGAGATAATGATTGTATGTATATTTAGGATAAATCCTTCATATGTATTAGAACACACTTGATTTTTTTTACGTAAGTTTTCTGATGATCCTGTAGTATATTTGTGATGTCTATGAAGGATATCATATGTTCATTAAGTGTTTTCTATGTATCAGCATATTTTTACTATTTTAATTCTGAATATTGACAGCAAACAGGATTTCAGGTTTTTATTGCCTGTATATTTTATTGAAAAAAAAATGAAAGGGATGTATTTAGTCATTCTGGTACTGTAAGGTTGACCCCAAATGGGCTAGATTTTTCAAAAATGTATAGGCAATTTCAGTCTTGCATTAATGAGAAATCAAGTATCTGTTATCTAAGCACCTATTGTTTTCGTTCTAGGGATACTGCCGCTGCCTCAGTTAATTTATTTGCCCTAGCCTACATAAATCTACAGTCACTATAGATTTAAGCCTAAATTTTTCCGGTGGGGAAACTAGGTTAATGCCTACAGCTGAATTAAAACAGGGAAGAAGTTGCTGGCTGCAAGATATGATACTAACCTTAGTAGGAATGTTGAATGACTGTGACTGGGACACTGAATATGTAAGACTTCTGGTTGTATGAGAAGACAGGAGGATTTTTCTGGTCCTACTCTAGTTACTCTAATATGTGTGGCAAGTGTGGATCTTGCAGCACTGCAGTAGTAGATAACTAGAATAGCAGATAAGTAAGTGCTGATTTTGTCTAACAGTTCCATGGCTTTAACGTTGGAGGTCTTTTAGAAACTTACCTAGCAGTAACTGGTGCAGGTGAAGTCTCCAGTATGTGGTTTTGACAGTGATTCAAGGACAAAGGTATTGAAAGTAATGCTTGATGTAATCTTGTTGACTTGGCCAGGAAACTTTTACCTGAATAATCACATTTAGTGTCTGCTCAGTGTAGCCACTCCCATTTCCTGTAATTTATAGGGCTTTTTCTATCTACATGGAACTGCTACTGCTTGTGGAGAGCAGGGTGTTAATCTGATTTCATCCAATAATAACGTTTGAGGCTGAATTACCTGAATACACTGTGTATTTTGTCAGTGTAGTCTTGAGCAAAAAGCTACATTGAACAAATTCAGAATGTTTCTAATTGGAATCAGTTTAGGGCACTGACATTTTTTTTTGATGCTCAGCATACAGAATATGAGCAAAAAGTGGCTTCCTCTCTTCCATCAATATTTGCCCCCGCCCCCCGGCTTTGAATCCCAGAATACTGACTTGATTGTATGTATCTATATGTAAGACATAACCAGCCTAGCTGCCTGCTCTGCTCCTGAATTTACAACCACTCAAGTGCTCATAGTTGTGCCAAGACTTACTTCAAGTTGTGAGTGTGACTTCATGTAGTAAAATAAATGATTGATTCAGATCCTTAATAAGCTGGACTATGAACTATAGTGGTTCAGGAACCTGTTTTAAAACAGCTAAGTTGCTCCTGCTGTAGTGGTGACAAACTCTGGGAGGGAGTTGTGGGAGAATCTTGGGGCAGTTCAGAAGAATTGCTGTCACTGAGCTATTTTCAGTCAGCTTGGTAGTACTCTGGATTGGTAACACCCCAAAAGGTGGGAAGAATTTTGTATACAACTTCTTGGCTTTTCCCCTTTGTTTTTTGGTGGGGTTTTCATGTGTGTTTTCCCTACCCCGTGTGCTGCCAGCTGTGAGATTCATTACCCTTCTCCAATATATGGAGAACAGAGGCCTGGCTTAGCACTGTGAATCGCAGTGACTGAGCTGGGACCAGCTATGTAAAGTCATTGCTGTGAAGCAGAAAGGCTGCAGTAATTAGGGACTTGACCCAGGGCTTGACAAGGTCAGTTATTTTTGGAATTAAACATTCAGAAATATTTTTAGGAAATGCAATGGAAATAATCTTTAAACTCAGATTCTTTGGGGCTGACTTTAAAATTTTTTGGTATGGATGGTGGTTTTAGCTTTTTTGAAGTTTATGAAAGCTCAAATATAACCTATTTTTAGTAGCTTACATTTACTATATTCAGTTAAATAACTTCAAAAACTACTAGGATTTGTTGGTTGTTTATCCAGTTTCAGATGATTAACAGTAGGGATTCATTTACTAATCTGTAACTGGCTGATAAGGTGCATCTTTAACTGACGGTTTCTGTTACCTTAAAAATAAGGTACAAATGTGATCACTGTTGCTTTGCTGCTTGTATATTTCAATTTAATGTAAGGAAAAGTTAAAGTTCTTCCCTTCTTGGGGTTATGTATCTGTCACATCAGTGCTTATGCATTTCAAATATCAGTGGCTTTTTGTTCTTAATTTCAATGTTGTTCTTCACCGCTTAATTACTTGCTGGCGTTCACTATATATGAAAGCTATTCTACATTTTTATTTTGAGAATGTCACATAATTGTGAAAGATTCAAGGACTGAATTGTTTTTGAAACTTACCAAGGACCTTATCTAAATTGGAGCACTTAGAAGTTAATCAAGAAGTTATCCCTTATATAATATGTTATTTAGAACTCAATTAAATTTGTTCTTAGATGAAAGAAACGGGGCAAACCTTTATACTAAACCAGCATTTTTGAAACTGTGACTTAGTGATGTTGGAAACTGTGATTTAGGCACCTGAAGACATCACTGTATCTTGAGATTTTAAATCTGATGTCTTCCTAAATTCTACCATATATTCGTTGTTCCTTTATTGTTCAGTATGAACATAGTCTAAAAATGCTTCCTTGGCACACATCCCTTGTGTTTTCACATATGCGCTATTCAATATGGAGATTCTGTATTCCAAAATGATAATTTATTGCATTGAATCTCCTTTTCAGGCTGCTTTGGGTAGCTTTTTTGGTTTTCTTGCTGTTAGTTTTGGTTTTGTTCTTAGCACAAACTTTTTGAGTAGAATTCCAAAATGACTGAAGTTTTTGCAATTAAATAGTCTTTAAGCAGTACATTGAGTGCCAGACTTGGAAACCCAGAATGTGTAAAGTTATGGGCATCCATAAAAATGATACTAAGCATAGAGAATTTTTGTTGCATGTTTCAAGATGGGTATGTAATGAAATCATTGCCTATAGAACACAAACTTGCAAGCTCAGGCAAAGCAAGCAGCTGATATGCCTAAATATATTTTTATGATTTTTTTTTAGACAAAGGATTTGTCTTTTATGCAGTTCAGATAACTGTTTTTTCCCTGTAGTATTTTTAATTGTAGAAGGGATATCTGACTGGATCATTGATTTTTTGCTGTAGGGCTTTCAGACTGGGAAGGACAAGTATAAGATGACAAGTTTGGAGCTTCAACAGTTAATTGAAGCCATAAATGGTTATTTTTAAAATTGTTTAGAGCAAAGTACTGAGGAGCAGATTACTTTTTTCATCCCATTTATTTTCCGTAATACCTTAAAGTTCCTTTTCTTAAATGGAACTTGCATTGCCTGTGTTATAGACATAGTGGTTGTTTCAAAAATGCTCCCTTCATTTTTATATTCTGTAACTGGTGTGCTGAGGAGTTTGATTTCTGGCTTGGCTTTAGGAAAAGTCTGCTGTTGCATTTGTGTTCTGCTTTGAAAATCTTTCGGTAACTGGTCTTTTTTTTTTTTTTTTCCCCTGTTTAAATCTGCGATTCATTTGTTCCAGTCACCTCAAATACCAAAAGCTTCAGTTGTACCACCAAATCAATGTCCTAACTGCATGTGCAAAAATAATTTTATCTACTGCTTATCTGTAGTGCTCGTAAGGGATGAAGCAAAACCCATGTAACTACCTTGTAATCCTCCATGACATTCCATGTAAGAAACCATGATTAGTGCCTGTCTTGGGCATTGTAGTAACTGTTAGGTATTTGTAGTGTAGTTAACTAAAGAATTGTCTAGGACATGAAAAATTACTTTGCCTATAATAACCTTGCTGTAGCCTATAGGGAAGGACAGCTGTACATAGCTGAATTTAGGTTTTGGAATCTTCTCACCGCATAGAGAAAAGTCTTTTTTGGTAGCCATCCTTACTGCAAAACTGTTGCCATTGATACCCAGACTTTCCGTGTGAATTGAGTGCCAGAGAAATTGACTGCTTGAAGAGCATTTTCCATTTCCTTGGGGGAAAAGATGGTGAGTTAATGGAAGCATGAATTCAGACCTTGATAAATTCTAGCAGACTTCCTTAAAACTCTTATTTTTAAGGCCTTCTCCAAAAGATAAAATAATTTGAGATAGAATACTATTTTTCAGTTTCAAAACAAAAGGGAGTGTTTGTGTTTAATACAGTTGAATGTTTGTGGCTGAGCCTACCAAAATATGGGCAATCAGCAGCAAAAAAGGTAGAAGTGGAATGATGGTATGTGCTGTCCCTGGTGTCAGGAAACCATGAACTAACTGTTGGATTAAATGCAGAGTTAGATCAAGAGATTAGGGTTCAGTGACTGATTACTACTTATTTGTGCTTATGCAATTTAGGGTTTTTTTGTATACACAGTTTAAGTATTTACTTGTTTCTATGTATTTTGAGATAGTATTCAAACAGAGCATGCCTCATGTTTATCTTCTTGTTACTCATCACCTCATACAAGGATAGATTTTATTAACTTGTGCCCCCTCTGCTGGCTACTTTTCTAATTACAAAGTAAAAATACAAGTTTACATAGGTGAGGTACTCGTGACATGTTATTTTGGCCGAACATCAGTGTAGAAAAGACCCTTTAATGTGTGTAAAACTAAAACAGAAACCACACGAGTCCTAATCTGTGTGTCAGTGGTGGTGTTGAGAGGTGTTGTTTTCATAATGCATAGTTATCAGGGGTTCAGTCAGGACTCCTTCAGTGTTTCTCAAACCTGTTTCTTTCCCTAATCATTAGCTGAAGCGATTTGGTTTTTTTACCCACCCTTTATGTGGATATTTTTTTCATATACAAATGAACAGAAGTATCTATGGTTCTTGGGGGCTATGGAGGACTACACTTCAAACTTCTAAAACCTACTATCGTCTGTATTTCTGGTAGCAGTCATTTTCTCCTTAAGATGTAGAGTGCTCTGCTTTTGGGTGCAGTAAGGGGCTCTCTCAAATTACCTTTAACAGGTGATGTATTCTCTGCTGCCTAGCATGAAGGGGAGGTAGAGCACAAGTTCTCCCATCTTGGATACTGCAGGGAGAGCTAAAAGGTTTCAATATTATTATAGAGGATGTATGTCCATAATGGAGATGTTTGTGGAGGGAATTAGTAATAAGAATCTTCCCACTGACCTGCAGCCCTTTCAGAAAAACACTGGGAATTTTTTCCCAGTGGTAGTGTAATTCCTGGAACAGTGTTTCATTAGGTTGTTTTATAAGATTCCAATCTGTGACTGATCTGGCATCTATCTTTGCCATTGATCAGGAATCAAGGGAGATATCTGGTTTATATTAAAATTTCTTTTATGACTTAAACTTCATAACAGACTTCAAAACACTTGTATAATACGCTAGTTAGTGTTGCTTTCATTAAACTTTCTTCTGAGGCTTCTGAGAGTGCTCTTGAAGTACATCCACTGTGCAGTATCTGGTCATCTACTAGTAAGGCAGAATTGCTAATACTGCAAAACTGCATTATCTGTTGCATAATCAACAGCATCAAGGGAATATATAAAAGTCTTACAGACAGCAAAACAGATGAGTTAACAGTTTTCTTTGTGCGTGAAGCCTAGCTTGTCAGAGATCTTAAGCCCATACAGAGTTCCAATATGTTCCTCAGCTCTTACTCAGGCTGAAATCACAGAAGTCTCTCTGACACTTCAGTGGTTCCCATTCATGGGGTCAGTTTCTATTCTAAAACAGCCATAACAAATATGGTTTCAAAGCTGTTTTTTATCATGCATGTTCAGTCATATTGATCACGCTATGATGCAGTTCAGAGGTGCTGTACTTTTCAGTCTGGCCACAGAATCATGGACTTCTATGGCATATCCTGTGAGAAGTCAGTTTTATCAAAACAGATATTCTGGTAGAACCTGACTGCCCTTTGTGCACTTCCTCCCAGCATATTTTTTTTTGTGTTCTGGTAGATCAATGTTTTATGGTGTGTTTGTGCCAAGTATTAATTAGGTGATATTCAGTGTAGCTTTATCTGGGAAAGCTTCCATTTAAAGATATTTTGCTTCTTACCAAGTAGTAGAAGTACATAAAATACAATTGATTCTATGGGTCTTCACAGCTGTATTGATTGGTTCTGCAGCGATAATAGTCAAAGTTGCTGAAAAATGCAAGTGGGACAAGTAAGAAGCTGCACAAGATGCTACAGTTTTTATGCAGCTGACAATCAGAGCATAGATAAACATCTGTATGTTTGACTGATAGTCATCTGCCTTAAGCAATGAAGGGGAAAGTCTCTAATAAATGTTAAATTAATGTTTTCGACACTTCATGATTTTGCTAAAGCGTAACTGAAGTTCCTAACATACAAAAAAGTAAAAACTACAATGGATCTGGACCATCTGTTTTAGTTTGTTGCAATTCAAGCTCATTGGTTTGGTAGTTTTTAAAATGTTGCCAGTTTTTAAAAAGTACTTTTAAAGCTAATTTTGCTATAATTCTGACTTTTTAGATTTAATTTTAAACTATTGTTTTTCAACAGTGGTTGCTCACGGACTCTTATGAGCATTTATGAGAATCTTCACCTTTTAAAGTCTGAAAAAAATGATAGTGCACTTTTGTATTTCCTGGTCAGATAGCTAAATTTACTGGCAGTTAAGGCTGATAACTTGTGAAGATAAAAAGGCTTTGCTGAGGTAATAGGATGTGTGATGGATGTGCAATACAACTTTGGTTAAATTTCGTGATTTACTAAAATGAAAGCATACCTTTTAACATTTGATCATGAACTGAAAATGAGGTTTTCCCAGTGATTACTAATGTGTTCTGTTAAAAATATGCACTTTATTTCAGTTGACACTTATTTGCAACTTCTAGCCTTTCTTGGGCATGAAGCTTTTGTACTACATATTTCTTTTTATAGTAGTTGCTTGTTGAACATGTCATTCTTAGTCTCTGACTTGGCATTTTTTTGGTCATGTTTCTACCTCAGCTATTTCTTCAGATTTTCAACACTTCTGACTCTGAAATTAATATTTAAATGTGTGCATTGAGATAACAGTAGTCTTAAATCGATCTTCTCTTACTGCATGTATAATATTGTGTACTTGCACATCTAAAGGTCTCAATAGCCCTTGAATTGCTTTACCTGTACACTTTGAAGAATAAAAAATAATCCATGAATGTATTAGTCATGCTGAAACTCATTGCTAAGATTACTTGTCAAACTGAATTCTTAGTTTTGAGAGTCTTAACCAGATAATAATGTGTCTTGATAATTTGGTATACTTCTGGCTTGATCTGAGGCTCCATCTGAGAGCATCACACAAGCTGGGGTGGGCTGGCTATGCCTCTTACTGTGACCCCATGTGAGTGCTGTGGAGCTCAGTGATGCTCACAGCTCTGTATTTGGTTTGGGTTTTTTTTTGTTTTTAGGGTTTTTTTGTATTATCTGAGCACAGAGCTAGTTCAGCTGGAGACTGATGAAATGGCAACCAGTGTTAACTGAGTTGCTTTGTTTCGGATCAAGTAGTTGTGAAGCTGTCATTGTTTAGAAGATGTGTGTTGTGTAACAGGTAGGTTTTAAGGCTTTGATATTCTTGCTTGTTCTTTTTTAGCGTAGCAAGCTTGCCCTGGTATTGATGCTGATTTTTAAGTAACTCTATTCCAAAAAGAGGTCTGTGGGGTTTTTTTGTCATCTTTGTGCATATATGTCCTTGAAAATGTGGATTTTGGGTAAACGAATAAAGCCCTCTTGTATACCACATAACTTGGTGGTTGAACAGGTTGATCAGTCCTTAAAACCTTAGGTGCTTCTTCCTTAGTACTTCTTTCACCACTGTTAGGAACCTTCAGAGGGAAAAGTGTATTATTGAAAATAATTTGCAGTCAATTACTCTAGCAGCTATTTAGACTGAAAAGGATACCAAATGAGCCAATTTGCCTACATGAGGCAATTAGCTGAAATCCCAGTGGGAGCTAGTTGCTGCTGAATTTTCAGCTAGAAAAATAAGTAATATTTAGTTTTTCCAAAATACTTGTTTATAAGCAAATCTATTTAAAAAGAAGAGCTTAAAATAAAAGTTGAAAATACTTTTCAGTTTACTGTAGCCTGAGTAGTAAATTGGCATTCAAACTGCCGCAGTTTAAATATAGCAGTTGAGTTTCTAGACTCTTAAGATGTTTATCCACTATCAGTGGTTATAAGCTGTCTGAAAACAGATATCACAAGAACAGAAGTAGCTTTGCTTGTGTGCTTGTTAGAATAGACCTGTATAATGCTAGCTTAAATTGTGAGCGATGACCTTATGTTTCCCAGGGTATTGGTGCTGAGGCCACATTGATCTTTACCCTAGTCACTTTAAGAACTCAGCATTTCACACTTCCTCTGCTTCACTTTCCTGTGTGGGAATGTAAGATGATACTAAAGTTAGCTGCTGTGGATTATTTTTGCTTTTGAAATGAACAAAACCTCTTGGCAATTAGTTAGTTGTCAGAGTAAGTTGTAAACAGGCTTATTATTTACACCTTGGTATGCTGAGCTGATTTTGAATGCATTTCAGCATACCTGTAAGCTGCCAAAGAGCTGGCAACATGCTCTGTCACCCACTGTTTCACTGTGTAACTAAAATAATTGAGCTCTGCTGAATTGATTTCCTATGCATTCAGTCAATGGTGTTACAATGTATTTTGAAGAATATGGTATTTCTCAGAATTCAAAGTAAATTCAAAGTGTTTTAATAGTATATTTTAAAGGAAAAAGCAATAGAATCTAATTTCATTATCATGGAATTGGATTCATTAGATAGAAATAAAGTTCTAAACCAGCAATTGACAAACTGTGGGTTTTGTTAAAAACTGGTAACCAAGTCCTCTGGAATTTCATTTCACTAAATCTACTGAAACATCTCTGAGAGCTTATGTAAATGGGGTGTTTTGGTGTTTTTTTAGGAATATCTGACTTAATACTGGTGTTGTGTGCCTTCATATAGCTAAGGTGAGAGGTGGGGTCAGAAGAGTCAGTGGTATTCTTTAAGAATTAATGACATGTAAATTTTTAGTCAAAAATAGTGAACCTCAATAACAGGCATTTTATCTGACATTCTTCCTTGAATATAATCTAATGTTGTTTCTGCTCTTTTAGGTGGAATGTGGATCTTAGTTCATGTTTCTGAATTTCACGGAGCTGTGAACCTAAGTGCAGCTAAGTGAACTCAGCTCTGTTCGCTTGTCTTTAAATAATTCAGTGGTGAATTGTGTACTCTGACTTGATTTCATAAATTCTTTCTCTAGAAAGGATAATACTTATAGCTGTATTGATGAGTTGATGAACTTGAGATTACTGCATTTTTCACATCCAGGTAGTGAAGAAAAGATTTCAAGGGGAAACTTTCCATTTTTGCTTAGAGGTATGAAGTACTCTGCAGCAGTGCACTGCTCATATTCCATACGAGTTATCCTGTAGGTGATACCTGTGGAGTTGCGAGTTACCTTGTCTTTGGGGTCAGTGATTCTCAGTGTAGCTGTTACCCTGGCTACAAGTGAATGTTGGTTTTGTTCTGGTAAAGAGATTCTTGTTGTTGTAAATATGTGCTATATGAGTTGATTTTTGACTTAGTATGTTGGTGATCATCCATCGTACAGGCAAAATGCACGTGAAATTATGAAAGATACTGAGGATGAACTAATTTCTCCCTTAGACATTTTTCCTGGGGGAGCTCAAGCTTAGAATTTCTTGTTTCCTTCCTTATGATTTCATAATAATTCTAAGCCTATAGGGTTTAAATTTAAGGCTTAAATTTTACATGGGTAAAATTGAGAAAGATTGTAGTTGAAGTACACCAGTGTTAAGATAATGAGGATGCATGGATAATAGGGGTTGTCAGAGACTAAATTTTTAATACTTATATTTCAAATTGGACCAGAAAATTGACCTAAAGTGTTGCTTATGACATTCTAAATATAAAGTCTTGTTATTTTTATCAATTGTTGATTTATATTTACAATCATTTATTAGCAGTAGGATTAAAGTATTTTTATGTTCAGTGTTCATGAGAACAATATCCTTTTCCTCTAGTTTGAAACCCTGCTTTCAATATTATTTCAGTGCAATGTAATTAGCTTCCAGCTGATGTTTTGCAGTTGTGGTGAACTATTAGTTGGTAGAATAACATACCATAACTGTTCTTCAGAATTAAATGAGGCTAAATATTCTTAGGAAGTTATTTTAATTAAAATTGAGTGTAGTTTGAGAGTACTTTAAATTCTTGAGTAATTGTTTAAATTGAATTATGAACTAGCTTAGCTTTTCTGGGAGAGATTTATCTTTACTTTTTAATATTTTTTGTCTGTAGTAATGGTATGCTATTTTCTAAAAAATTAGTATTTTCACTAAGGTTTGAGAAAATGCTGAGCAAATCTAATTTTTCTGTTGGTGTATAATTGACCGCTGTAAATGTGGTGTTGCCATTTCAAACTGGACATTCCTCACCAAATACATTTCAGATTGTTAGGTGATGTTTCTGTTCGAAGCATGCAATCAGTAGATGATACTTTGTATTAAATGTGTTCTAAAAAAAATTAAAAGCTCTTTTTCTAAAACCTATTAGTTTTCTCTCCATATTTTTAGAGTAAATTGTAAGCATTCATGAGATAGTTTGCCTTTATAAGTAGAACTAGGCTGTGGGTCTACATGTATTTTTCTTTGTTCTTTTCTGAAGAAGAAAAATGATGCCTTAAGCTTGGCAGTAGAAGAGTAGGACCTACTAAACAAAAGGTGGTGATGGCGGCTTTTATCCAGTTCGTCTTTAACCCTAGCTGGAGTAGAATGTGCTGCCTGGGCTTGGAGTTGACATGTGCATGGATTACTTTGGGTTCCTCTTTTTTCAGGGGGCCAGAAGGCTGCTAGCCCAATAGCATTAGGAAAAGAAAGTGCCATAGCAAACCAAGGTTTTTTTGTTACAGTTAGACTAGTTGAATGTCTTGGTGGGATTACAGAATGTCTTGCCTTGTTTATGTTTCTGCCTTAATTGATTCATATAGAAGCTTATCTACTTTTCAAGTACTTGTTTCTGAGAAGTCTCATGTTCATGGTTGAACCACTTTGGTCAAAATGTAACTGGTACTATTAATGTCAGTTTTCCTTAATAAGAAGAGTATTAGTTCTTAACTCAGGGATGGTGATCAGAGTACTACACAAATGCTTTAGATGGTCACAGTAATTAAATCACACATAAAATCAGCTGTGTAATAGGAGGAATTGCAAGTATCTCCTGCTTTGCAGAAACAGTTGCTCCTCTAAGCAGCTGCTAGTTTGCCAGAATACTGCAGTGCACATTGTTCTTAAAGTCCTATATTAACCATTTTTGCTGTGTTTTTATATGCATTTTTGTATACAGATATATTTAGTGTCTAGCTTTACATGGCCTAACAGCAAAAAGACACAGAAACCCATAGCACTGTACTCTATAGTACATGACAATAACTACCTTGAGCTCATGGTTTTCTGGTAGGTACTCAGTGGCCATTTAATGATTGAACAGAAGATTATGAATTTGTGACACCATTTATTTAAAATGCTTTTTTTCCCTTAGGGACGAAACCCCTTTTTTCTGGAGCCAGCAATAATTATAACTGTTACTGATGAAGTAAATTAACTACTACCAGTGGGATACAGGAAGAGGTAAGATCTGCCCTATGTTTTACAATGATGCATACTAAATGTTGTGTTAAGCTACTGTTTACAGTAGGAGCATAAATGACTTCTCAAAAGTATGCTTATAACAGTTTAAGCTTGTATATTTTTCCTTTAATTTGAGGTAATTTTAATGCAATAGCACTACAAAAATCTGAGTAGCTCTTTTTCCTTATCACATGTGACAAGCATGTAGTACAGCTGTTGGTAGACTTAATTTGCCATTTTTATCCAGGAGTTCATGGCTTTTCAGATATATTAACAGAAGAAATCAATTTCTGTAAAGCATCTATGTCTGCAGTTGGTCTAGATAGGAGTTCTTTGTGTATAGACCCAGATCAATGTAGTGATTTCTCAAAGGAGTGGGCCACTAGGGAGTATGTGAAATATATATTTCTTTTCACACTAGTCCTCTTAAGTGATTATAATAATATCAGTAGTGTCCTTATCCAAGATAAAGGCTGAATAAATTTATTCGGATTAGATCTGTAGAGCAGTTTAAAACACCAGATCTTCATATGCTGAATACCTGCTCACATCTGGCAAACTCAGAGCTATAGAAAATGCTGAGGCACTGAACTATTTGACTTGCTGGCCATTTTGAATTCTTTCCTTAAAAAGATGGGAGATGTCACTGGGGATAGGGTTGGTCTGACTAGCTCAGTGCCCGTTCCATGAAGTAGTAAAAAACCCCAAACAATGACAACAAAA
Organism: Falco rusticolus; assembly: GCF_015220075.1. NCBI lineage: Eukaryota > Metazoa > Chordata > Aves > Falconiformes > Falconidae > Falco > Falco rusticolus. The sequence continues at coordinate 29,388,744 of NC_051188.1, forward strand.
AAATCCCTAAGATCATTCCCTTTGCAGGGAAAAGGTTAATATCTGAAGGTCTGTCCTAAAGCTTGAGGGGAGGATTCAGACTTTTCCATGTGGTACACCACTTCTGACTATAAAGGTTAATTTGTCATACTTACATAGCTGTTCATTAGTTATTTGAATTTATCCTAATACTCTGTTATATTGTGTCCTTACAGCACTTACAGAAGTTGTTTGTATGGAAAGTGGTATTTGAATGTTTTTATAATTTATCTGACTTAGAGGAAGAAAGTTGAACGACCTCATAATTTTATGTGGACTACTAACAAACAGCCATAGCCAGTAACTGAAAGGGAGTGCCTGAATTCACGATACCAATAGGTTGTCTGTCTAAAACCTCATTTTCATCATACTTTTTTGCCCAATACGCTATTTTTAGCTTTGTCCAGTGATTGATTGGGTGTGGTCCAAAATACGGAGTAGAATAGCAGCCTCATATTTACAGTGATGTCACTGGAAGTATTAATTAAACAGAGGGTAGTGTGACACTATTTTAGAGCCTTCTACAACATGTAGTGCTATTAACAGCAGAATACTGTTGTTTTTTAAGAGCAATTAGGTAATCACTTAGCTGTGTAAGTCCTTTCTTGAGGAGAAGCAACCTCTCTGCTCTCAGATAACTAACTTGCAAAATCTGACATCGACATCCTGGAGTGTGGACCCCAAGATGCTGGGAAGGTGAAGCAAATGACATCTGGGTAGAGGCTGAGAACTGGGTTTGTCCAGCTTTTAGAGGAGAAGGCTATGGGGTGAGGGTTTTTTTTTACCACCATACACAACTTAATTGTGGGGGGAGCCAGTCTTTTCTTGGAGGTGCACAGGGCTGAGATGAGAAGGCAACAGCTGCAAACTGCATCTTGGGAAATTCTGATTGGATTATCAGAAATTTTAACTGGGTGATAGAGCACTAGTGTAGATTGTCCAGTGGTTGTGTCATCTTCATTACTGGAGATGCTCAAAACTGAGTTGGACAAGGCCATGAGCCAGTCAGAAGGCTTTGGACTGTGTAACCTTCACATGTCCCTTCTAACATACACAGTTCTGTGGTTCTACATTACATTTCTTTTCATCTTGTTCATTTATCCAAAATAATTTCAGAAAGAAAGCTATTGGCTGTCGTGAGGTTTTTTTTTTTCCTTATGGCAGGAGTCAGGATTTTCTATAGCCAGTGAGGGTTTTTTTCTGTTCCTTTTCCTTCAACTTTTTCACCTTAGTCTTCACACAATGACATTTTCTTATGATCAGGCAACTATTTGGTCACATGTTCACATCTTTAAATTGTTGTAACAAGTTGAGAAAATGGGTTTTCTGGAGGCTACTTGAATCTACCAAATTTAGGCTTGGCTTAAGTGGTGCTGACTGATAAGTGTGTGCCACACCAGAGTTTGTGTTATGATAGTGACATTGGGTCAGATAC